>NW_024433134.1:0-6814 GCF_017639785.1 Mesocricetus auratus | reverse complement strand
CCCCACACTCACCATGCAGTGTCCGTGTTCTTCATTGTAGGTCCTAAAAGAGAGCAAGGAGAGAATCCTGGAGAGAATGCGCCAGCAACCTCCAACAGTCCACCTGAGTGCCAAGTCTTCCCAGAATGGCTCATTAGCTAGGTCACATAGTTGGACCACAGAACATCAGCAGCTCCCCTCTTGAGTGTGGAGAGACAAAATGACTCAGATAGCATAGGCATTCCTAGATCTGCCCTTCCATCCCAGCAGACAGAGCTGTAGTGGAAAGTTTGTGTTTTAGTATACATTCTCCCAGGCTCCCAGAGCATTCCTGATCTCTTCCAAGGTGCAGGGTCTTTTATGTGCACATACAATTACACACTCATTTTACATCCAGTATAGCCAACGCTTTGCTTAATTCTCTTGTGTCTCACAGCCACACACATGTCACACACAAACATTCATAAGTCACATAGTATTGTTGCTGTATAATTGTTAAAGAAGCACAAGCCATGAACTAGAAAACCGTGAGGGGTCGTGGTAGTGCTTAGAGGAAGGAAAGAGACAACAGATACTACAGATATGAGGCAGCTTTAATCTCGACAATTCTTTTGAAAAGTTGAAACAGGCTTTATGGCCATCTGCTCCAGAGGTAAGGGATTTGAAAGAGAGAACACCAAGGATCACTCACATCTTTTTGTGGACTGTAAATACTAAGCCAGTAAAATAACTGTCCTGTTAGACAGGGCCACACCATTTTATGAAGACCATTATTTTGGTTGAACTACAGCAGTTTGGTTTCATGATAACATTAGTTCTTTATCCAGATTGTTGATTTTCCTTGTTTGTGGTACCCCAAGAAATGGCCAGTGAGGCATTTTTTTCATTCACCAAAACTGATTACGGGACTCCTTGATGCTAATTTCCACTGCTGATGAGCAGGAATTTGCTCATGTTCCTTCCTTCTACCTCTTCTTTCTGCACTGTGCCTACACCAGCTTCAGTGGTGGTAACTTAACTCCATTCTTTTACATAACTCTCTTCATTTGCAGTCCCCAGTTCAAGCCAGAAGGATTGGTCAACACTCATTAAATGCTCTATATTTCCTTCTCGATGAGAACTCAAGTTGAGTTTTGGAATGCAGCAGTATCTAACCAGCACTGGATAGCAGAGGCAGGATTAGTTGTGTTCATAGAAATTCCCAACTTGATAACCTGGGGTTACTCTTGAGCTCAACATAACCTTCCCAAAATGTGAACCCAAAATTCTGGTTTGTATCCATTCACAAGAATTAATACATCCAAGGAATTTAAAGATGAAAATCTCTAAATTTCCTGTCTCAGGATTTTTAATGCCGTGAAGAAACTCCATGACCACCACAACTCTTTTTTTTTTTTTTTTTTTTTTTTTTTTTTTGGTTTTTACGAGACAGGGTTTCTCTATATTGTTTTGGAGGCTATCGGTCCAGCCTGGCCGTGAACTGACAGAGACTCGCCTGCCTCTGCCTCCCAAGTGCTGGGATTAAAAGTGTGCACCACCAACGCCCGGCAACCACCACAACTCTTACAAAGAAAACACTCAATTGGGGTGGCTCACTTACAGATTCAGAGATTCAGTCCATTGTCATCATATTGGAGAGCATGATGTACAGGAAAATGTGGTGCTGGCTACATCTTGATTTTCCAGCCACAAGAAGTCAACAGATAAGCTTGTCTTTATCAAGAGTCTAGGAAAACTCAAAGCCCACCACCAGTGATGATACACTTAGTCCAAAAATGTCAAACTCTCTGAAACAAAGCCAACCTTCTAATAGTGACTCTCCCTATGAGATTGCATGACAAATTATGTCAAACTATCACATAGGCACAAACAGGTCCTTTTAAATGATGGTGACTCAAGCAGCATCCAGAGTATAAGAAACCTCAATGCAATGCCTCACTTCACAGAGACATACTTCCTCTACTAAGGAAAAACCCACTTCCATAAAGCCTCACCTCCAACTATTGCCACTATTGGGAGCTCACTGACTATGGACTGACAGCTGGGGAAACTTCATGGCACCAAACTAGACACTTTGAATGTTTTTGACATTTTGTGACTTGCATTTTTAGGATCCCCTGTCAGAGAAAGTAGGAACTATCCCAGGTACATAAATTGGCTTTTTGGAAACCATTCTACATGCTTGGATGCCTTTCTCAGTCTTGATACAGGATGGAGAAGTTTGGCCTTCCTCACCTGGGTATACTAGACATGTTGACTAATGAAAGAAAAATTTATAGCCTCTGAGGAGTGAATGGGGAATATGAAAGGAGAGAAGGGGGCAGGAGATGGGAAGGAAAGGAACTGGGCTTGTTATGGAAAATGAAAAACATTTTTAAATAAAATTAAAAGGAAAGAGTGTATGGTTTGTATTATGCAACCAAACAACTGGGTGTTCTCATTGCTCTAAAAGTATCAAGAATTTTGAGAACAACTTCATCCTAATTTTTTTATACAGAATTTGTGTGCAGGAGATGTTTTCCATGGGTGTACATGTGACATACCAGAGAAGAGGGTGTCAGATACCCTGGATCTGGAAGAGCAGGTAGTTATGAGCCTCTAACATTAGGTCTTGGGATCTGAACTCAGGTCATCTACAAGAAGAATATGTGCAGAGCCACCTTCCCAGGCCCATCATACTTTTCAGGGAAAACACTAAAAATCTTTCACATGTTAAAACCAAAAAGAATAAAAGATCCGGCAGGAATGAAGCAGTAAACATCTTTGGAAACTTGATGCATCAATGTTAAGATACTGTATTTGATACATTTGCAAAATGAATTGCATACAATTCAAAGATAATTCCCCACACCTTATTACATGATATCTGATTCAAAAGAAATAAGAAAAGAGGAAACAGACAGAATTCTCAAGAGGATTACAAAAACACACACACACATGTGATTTCTGTACTTACAATAAATCTACGGCAATGGAGAAGGTGTACAAAATTTGTAAAAGAATAAAGGGAATGGAGAGAAAAAGCCAAGAACAAAAGCAGGAAAATGTAATCAACTTTTCATTAAAAGTCCAAAGGAAACTCAGCCTTTGACTCCTGAGTGCCGGGATTAAACACATACTCCATGACCAACTGGCTCCTAAAACAGATTTTGCATTTCACATATGGTGTCATATTTAATTTCTTTTAGGGTTCATACTCCAGCTTATACTTTGAGGAATGCAAATGGTGACAGGAAACTACAAGTTGGGCCATTTAGGTAAATGAAAGATTTCAACAGTAAAGATATTCCCATAATAATTTCATAGTACAAGAGTAACATGATCTAGCACCTCATATTTGACTGACAGGGCCTGAGGTAGATGTGCCATGAGATGAAAAAGACAGGAAAGGCAGAACAAAGAAAGGATAAAAGCAGGGGCAGCGAGCTCTTGCTTAAACTGAATCTTAATCTACAAATGCTTCTTAATAGGAATGGCTTCTTGAATACTACTTTCAGGGGAAATGGACTGAATAATGAAATTTCTAGAAAGTCATCAGAACGTATCATACAATGGAACAAACTCAAGAGAAGGTCACTCAAATAATTCTGCACAAGGGGAACACAGGGTATCTCACTATCATTATTGACAAATCCCACAGTGGACTTTGGAGCAATAACCATAGATCCATGTACAGGGAAGAGTTTGCTTCTCCACAAATGAAGCAACCAGTCCACAAAGGCTTCATTCCAGACCATTAACAGATCTCCCAAGGAAATAATTGCTTTTATTGTCAATATGCCAGGCCTTTAGGGAAAGCAAATAAGACACAGTGATGCCCCCTTGAGCATGTTGTAAAAGCCCTGTTCTGTGACATAGGAATGGGCCTAGGGCCTGTTTGTAAATCAGGGGCTTCTTTTTGTCATAATTTGTAGTCAAATGTCTGGATAATCCTGGAGAACAAATGTGTATTTTAGCATCCTGATCTCTAAAAGGACGAGTGTACTCCTTATTTGAGTTAATTTAGAGGCATCACTCCCTCAGCTAAATTCTATTCTGTGGGACTCACTATTCCCTAAGAATTGGCAAAACCTTTATATCAGCAATTCTATTCTTCCACACCACAGCTTAGTAGTAGACTTTGATCCAACACAAGAATGCCATTACAAACATTTTTACCTCACCACCCTATGAATTCCAGTACTCAGGAGACAAAGGCAAGGAGATCTCTATGAGTTTGGGGCTAGTCTGTTCTACAGAGCAAGTTTCAGGGCAGGATCCAAAGTATACATTGAAATCATGTTTAAAAAAACAAAAATAAATACATATAACAAAGAAAGGAAAATAATGCCATTTACACCTTTCACAAAATTAACTCCAAATGGATCCTACACCTACATGTTAATTGTGAAGTACAGAACTTCTAGAAGACATTTGAGAAATTAGGTTTGGCAATTTGCCTTACATGTGCAAAAAAGTATATTGGTGTTGACTGCAAGGAAGTTCTACACTAAGTTCCCTGATCAAAATGCTCTGCACAGATGCATCTCACAGAGTGAAGTATTCATAGGTCAGCATCAGGGATCTAGGGAGTTGCTAAGATCACATGGCACCTCACAGAACACTGAAAATGGCCAGAGATTCCCAACCAGCCACTAGGAGCTCTTGCCCATCTTCATCCATGCCACAACTTCCCGTCTTCCCCAACTTGGGATAGCATCCCATCACTTACTATGCTGTGGCTTCTGCACTCATCCATGCTCCCTTCACAGTTCCCTGCAGTAGCACTCAGAGCACAGCAATCCATCCACTGGTGCCTGTTCTGCTGCAAATTCAAGCCTGGAGCACAACTCCAGGAAGTGTCCTGCAAGACTTGTGAATGGTGTCCCTGCTTGTAAGTTTGAGACCAGCCTACTCTATAAGAGCTAATTCCAGGATAGCCTCCAAAGACACAGCGAAACCAAAAAAAGAAAAAGAATAAAAACAAAAACAACCAAACAAAAAGTGCTTGTTCTGTGGCTTCTTGCTAAGTTCACGAGACAGGAGTCTACTTTTTACATGGTAGTCCCTGGCACATCAGATAACCAAGAGAGAAATTCAAGAACCAGATTACAAACAGGATGATTTACTTTTCTCCTGCTAGAAGACTGGGTGAGAGCTCCATTGCATTGGGAGTTTTATTGCTGAAATTCAGGTCAAACTCTTGAGAAATGAACAATAATGAAAATTGTAGTCTTCATGGTAAGTTAAATATTCAGAGAGAATTGGACTAGGAAGAATTCCTTCAGCAACACTCTGGTAAGCCAGCACATGTTCCTCAGTGGTCAGGTAAAAAACACTTGCATCATTCAGTGTTCTCTACTTGAAGAGGACCGGTAGAGTGAATCTCTCTGTGTTTGTAGAAAGTCGACTTATTACAATGTCTCAGTCTGTGGTCCAGCTGGGCCAACAATTACTGGCTTCCAATGGAAAGTTGATTAGTCAAGTGGCGGTGGGGTTTATTAGTATGGATGTCTCAGCTGGTCTTCATTAGACACAAATATTTCAAAGAAGTGGGCTCTAAAGCTATTAAAGAAACAAACTCAGTAGCCAGAGCTAGGCCAAGCAGGCATAGAGAGAAACGTCTCCTTCTTCAATATACCTTATATATGAATGCTGCTTCCAAAATGTGTGACCCAGATTATAGATGGATTTTTCTCATTTTTTTATTTTAATTTTTTTGTAGAAAGCATTTATCAATGTATACCTCCCTCATATTCTGTAGGACAGGCAGGCCTCAAACTCAAGAAACCCAATGGCTTCTGCCTCCTGAGGACTGGGATTAAAGATGTACACCAATACCAATATGGCAACGGTGGATTTTATCACCTGAAAAGATCTCAATTAGATATATGTGCTCTCATTTTCAAAACTATAATAAGAAAATGTGTGCCAGGTGGTGGTGGCCCATTCCCTTAATCACAGAAGATGAGAAGCAGCAGCAGGTAGATCTCTTTGAGTTCAAGGCCAGCCTGGTCTACAAAGTGAGTTCCAGCTCTGGCTCCAAATATCCTGAGATACCCTGTCTCAAAAATGGAAAAAGCAAGCCGGGCGTTGGTGGTGCATGCCTTTAATCCCAGTACTCATGAGGCAGAGACATTTAGATCTATGTGAGTTCGAGGATGGGCTGGACCGACAGCCTCCAAAACAATACAGAGAATCCCTGTCTCGTAAAACCAAAAAAAAAAAAAAAAAAAAAAGAAAAGAAAGAAAATGAAAAAAGCAAACAACAATGAAACAAATAAGAAAGTGCCCAAGCTCATTGAGATTTATGTAGTTCAAGAGGAAGACATTTTGAATACCTACAAGAGCAATCCTAATAAACAAGATAGAAAAAATGAGAGAGATTTCTTCTTTTTTTTTTTGGATTTCGAGACAGGGTACCTCTTTATTTTCAAGGAGACTGTCCTGGAACTCCCTTGGTATACCAGGCTGGCCTTGAACTCACAAAGATCTGCCTGGGTCTGCCTCCCAAGTGCTGGGATTAAAGGCATGTGCCAACAAAGCCCTGCTTGAGAATGATTTCATATCTCAGGTGATAAGGAGAACATTGTTGTAATTTCCAAAGCAATTTTTTTCATAAACAGGGAGAGATTGGGATTTTATGTAGGGAGTCCAGAAATCTTCCTTTGGAATTTTCCCTATTTGGAAACATAATAAAGAAGTCCACTTCTGGCTGGACGTTGGTGGAGCATGCCTTTAATCCCAGCACTCAGGAGGCAGAGGCAGGGGATCTCTGTGAGTTCGAGGCCAGCCTGGTCTACAGAGTGAGTTCCAGGACAGCCTCCAAAGCCACAGAGAAACCCTGTTTCGCATA
>NW_024433133.1:0-6875 GCF_017639785.1 Mesocricetus auratus | reverse complement strand
TTTATCATTTTTTATTTTAATTTTAAATAGCTTGTTTTATAAGTCAATCCCAGTTCCCTCTCCGTCCCCTCCTCCCGCACTCCCATTCCCCAACACCCTCCCACTCTATTGCCAAATCCTTCCAAATAGGGGATATCTAGAATCTGTCATTTCACTCTGGGTAGGGCCCAGGCACTCCCCTAAGAGTCCAGGCTGAGAGAGCATCCCTCTTTGTGCTATAGGCACACGAAGACTGTTTGTATTCCAGGGATAGACACTGATTCACAGCTCAGGGCCCCATAGGTTGCCCAGGCCTTCTCGCTGACACTCACATTTGGGGGGTCCAGATCAGTCCTATGCTGGCCTCCCCACTGTTGGTCTGGGGTCCAAGAGCTCTCCCCTGTTCAGATCAGCTGTCTCTGCTGGTTTTGCGAGGCCATTCTTTGCCAATTTGCTCATCACTCATCTCTCTCTATCACTGGGTTCCTTGGGTTCAGTTCAGTGATTAATTGTGTGTTTGCCTCTGCTTCCATCAGTCACAGGATGAAGGCTCCCGGATGGTTATAGGCATCAAGTTCATTATCAGGAATGGGCATTCGAGGTGGTCTCTCCACTATTGCTTAGCTTGCCAATTGGTGTTATCCCTTTTGATCACTCGAGGTCACTCTGGTGCCTGATCTGTCTTCTATCCTATGATTCCCTCTTCCTCCTATTTTACTCCCACCCACTCAAATTCCTGTTCCCCCATGACCAACTCCCTTCCTCTTCACCCCCTCTCTTCTTCCCAGCTCGCACTACCCCCCACCCCTCGCCGTGTTCCCCATCCATTCAGAGGATCTTCTCTCAATCCTCTTCTCTTGGGTACTATGCATATATGCATATCTTTTAGGTTCTTTCCTTTTTCCCAGACTCTCTATCAGTGGAAGTGAAGACTAGCACTATCCTGATCCATGTCTAACATCCATATATGAGTGAGTATATACCATGTTTGTCTTTTTGCGACTGGGTTACCTCACTCAGGATGGTTTCTTCCAGTGATATTCATTTACCTGCAAATTGAAAGATTCCATTGTTTTTCTCTGCTGAGAAATACTCCATTGTGTAAATGTACCACATTTTCTCTATCCACTCTTCAGTTGAGGGGCATCTAGGTTACTTCCAGGTTCTGGCTACTACAAATAATGCTGCTATGAACATAGTGTAAGCAGATGCCCTTGTTGTATGAATTTGCCTCATTTGGATATATGCCTAAGAGTGGAATTGCTGGGTATAGTGGTAGATTGATTCCCATTTTCCTGAGGAATCTCCATACTGATTTCCAAAGAGGCTGTAAGAGTCGGCACTCCCACCAGCAGTGGAGGAGTGTTCCCCTCTCTCCACATCCTCTCCAGCATAAATTGTCTTCGGTGTTTTTGATTTTAGCCATTCTGACAGGAATAAAATGGTATCTCAGAGTTGTTTTGATTAGCATTTCCCTGATGGCTAAGGATGTTGAGCACTTTCTTAAGTGTCTCTTGGCCATTTTAGCTTACTCTATAGAGAATTCTCTATTTAGTTCTGTACCCCATATATTATTGGATCCTTTGGTGTTTTGGAGACTTGTTTCTTGAGTTCTTTGTAAATTTTGGAGATTAGCCCTCTGTCAGATGTAGGGTTAGTTAATACCTTTTCCCATTCTGTGGCCTGCCTTTTTGTATTTTTGACTGTGTCCTTTGCCTTACAGAAGATTTTTAGTTTCAGAAGGTCCCACTTGTTAATTGTCGATCTCAGTGCCTATACCACTGGAGTTATGTTTAGGAAGTGGCCTCCTGTACCAACTCGTTGAAGAGTATCTCCCACTTTCTCTTCTAAAAGTTTCAGTGTGGCTGTATTTATGTTGAGATCTTTGATCCATTTGGACTTAAATTTTGTACAAGGCGATAAACATGAATCTATCTGCAGTCTTCTGCACACCAGTACCCAGTTATGCCAGCACCATTTGTTGAAGATGCTTTCTATTTTCCATTGTACAGTTTTAGCTTCTTTGTCAAAAATCAAGTGTTCATAGGTGTGTGGGTAAAATTAGGGCTTTCGATTCGGTTCCATTTGTCTACCTGCCTATTTTTGTGACAATACCAAGGTGTTTTCAGGGCTATAGCTCTGTAATATAGCTTGAAGTCAGGTATGGTGATTTCTCCTGAAGTTCCTTTATTGTATAGGTTTGTTTTGGCTATCCTGGGCCATGTGTTTTTCCATAAAAAGTTGATCAATGTTCTTTCCAGTTCCTTGAAGAATTGAGATGGAATTTTGATAGGGATTGCATTAAATCTGTAGACTGCTTTTGGCAAGATTGCCATTTTTATTATGTTGATCCTACCAATCCAAGAGCATGGGAGATCTTTCCATTTTCTGGTATCTTCTTTGATTTCTTTCTTTAAAGACACAAATTTCTTGATATACAGGTCTTTCACTTCCTTGGTTAACATAATCCCCAGATATTTGATGCTGTTTTTGGCTATTGTAAAGGGTGATGTTTCTCTGATTTCTTTCTCAGTCACTTCATCATCTGTATATAATAGGGCCACTGATTTTTTTGAGTTTACCTTATATCCTGCCACATTGCTGAAGGTGTTTATCAGCTCTAGGTGTAACCTTGCGGAGTTTTTTGGGTCACTTATGTAAACTATCATATCATCTGCAAATAGTGAAAGTTTGACTTCTTCTTTTCCTATTTGTATCCCCTTTATTTCCTTTTGTTGTCTTATTGCTGTAGCTAGAACTTCAAGTACAATATTAAAGAGATATGGAGAGAGTGGACAGCCTTGTCTTGTTCATGATTTTAGAGGAATTGCATTGAGTTTCTCTCCATTTAGTTTTATGTTAGCTGTTGGTTTACTTTATATTGCTTTTATTTTATTCAGGTACGTTCCTGTTATCCCTGATCTTTCTAGGACCTTTATCATGAAGGGGTGCTGGATTTTGTCAAAGGCTTTTTCAGTTTGTTAATATGGTGGATTACATTGATAGACTTTCTAATGTTGAACCATCCCTGCATTCCTGGGATGAAGCCTACTTGATCATGGTGGATGATTTTTCTGATGTGTTCTTGAATCCGGTTTGCGAGTATTTTATTGAGTATTTTTGCATCGATGTTCATGAGGGAAGTTGGTCTATAGTTCTCCTTCTTACTTGTGTCTTTGTGTGGCTTGGGTATCAAGGTAATTGTAGCCTCGTAGAAAGAGTTTGGCAGTGACCCTCCTGCTTCTATTGTGTGGAATACTTTGAGGAGTATTGGAATTAACTCTTCTTTGAATTTCTGGTAGAATTCTGCACTGAAGCCATCTGGGCCTGGGCTTTTTTTGTTCGGGAGACTTTTCATGACTGCTTCTATTTCATTAGGGGATATAGGTCTGTTTAGATTGTTTATCTGTTCTTGATTTAGTTTTGGCAAGTGATATCTATCCAGGAAATTGTCCATTTACTTTAAATTTTCAAATTTTGTGGAGTACAGGTTTTCAAAGTATGCCTTGATGATACTCTGGATTTCCTCAGACTCTGTTGTTATGTCCCCCTTTTCATCCCTGATTTTGTTAATTTGCATGCTCTCTCTGTCTTTTGGTTAGTTTGGACAGAGTTTTTTCTATTTTGTTGATTTTCTCAAAGAACCAACTCTTTGTTTCATTGATTCTTCTCAGTGTTTTCCTGGTTTCTACTTGATTGATTTCTGCCCTCAATTTGATTATTTCCTGGCGTCTGTTCCTCCTGTTGGAGTTTGCTTCTTTTTTGTTCTAGAATATTCAGCTGTGCTATTAATTCTCTAGTATGACTATTCTCCAGTTTTTTCATGTGGGCACTTAGTGCTATAAACTTTCCTCTCAGCACTACTTTCAAAGTGTCCCATAAGTTTGTGTATGTGGTGTCTTCATCCTCATTGAAATCGAGGAAGTCTTTAATTTCTTTTTTTATTTGTTCCTTTACCCAGGGATGGTACAATTGTTATTGTTCAATCTCCATGAGTTTGTAGGGTTTCTGCAATTTGTGTTATTGTTGAATTCTAATGTTAATGCATGGTGGTCTGATAAGATGCAGGGGATTATTCCAATTTTTTTTGTATCTGTGGAGATTTGCTATCTTTCCTATTATGTGGTCAATTTTAGAGAAGGTTCCATGTGGTGCCGAGAAGAAGGTATATCCCTTTGTATTTGGGTGGAATGTTGTATAGATGTCTGTTAAACCCAGTTGGGTCAAAACTTCTATTAGTTCTTTTGTTTCTTTGTTAAGTTTCTGTCTGGAGGTCCTGACTAGCGGTGAGAGCAGAGTGTTGAAACCTCCTACTATTAGTGTGAGATATTTAATGTGTATTTTGAGCTTTAGTAATGTTTCCTTCACGAATGTAGGTGCCTTTGTATTTGGGGCATAGATGTTTAAAATTGATACTTGGTCTTCATGTATTTTTCCTTTGATGAATATGAAGTGTCCTTCTTCATCTCTTTTGATTGATTTTAATTTGAAGTCTAATTTGCTAGATATTAGGATTGCTACCCCTGCTTGTTTCTTGGGACCATATGATTGGAAGAACTTTTCCCAATGCTTTACTCTGAGACAACATCTGTCTTAGATGTTGAGATGTGTTTCTTGTATGCAGCAGAAGGAAGGGTTCTGTCTTCGTATCCATTCTACTAGTCTGTGTCTTTTTATAGGCATGTTGAGGCCGTTTACATTGAGGGATATTAATGACCATTGATTGATGATCCTTGTTTGTGCTTGATTTATTGATAGTGAAGTTATTTTGTGTACTTTCTCTTCCCTTTTTCTTTTGGTGTTTTTTAAAGTGGAATTATATATTGCCTGTGTCTTTGTGAATGTAGTTAACTTCCTTGGCTCTAGGTTTTCCTTCTAGCATTTTCTGTAGAGCTGGATTCATGGATACGTATTGTTTCAATCTGGCTTTGTCATGGAATATTTTGTTTTCTCCATCTATGGTAATTGAGAGCTTTGCTGGATATAGTAGTTTGGGCCGGCATCCTTGTTCCTTAGCGTTTGTTGGACATCTGTCCAGGATAATATGGCTTTCATCGTTTCCATTGAGAAGTCAGTTGTTATTCAGATAGGTCTGCATTTGTATATTACTTGGCCTTGTTCTTTAGCTGCTCTTAATAGTTTCTCTTTACTCTGTAGGTTTGATGTTTTGATTATTGTATGGGAGGTGACTTCTTTTTCTGGTCCAGCCTATTTGGTGTTCTGTAAGATTCTTGTATTTTCATAGGCATATCTTTCTTTAGGTTAGGGAAGTTTTCTTCTATGATTTTGTTGAATATGTTTTCTGTACCTTTGAGTTGTATTTCTTTGCCTTCTTCTATACCTATTATTCTCAGGTTTGGCTTCTTCACGGTGTTCCATATTTCCTGGATATTTTGTGTTAAGGATTTGTTGGTTTTGAGATTTTATTTGCTTGACTCTATATCCTCTAATGAGTCTTCAACACCTGAGATTCTCTCTTATATCTCTTGTATTCTATTGTTGATACTTGCATCTGTAGTTCCTGATCATTCACCCAGCTTTTCTGTTTCCAGCATCCCTTCATTCTGTGTTTTCTTTATCGTTTCTATTTCAACTTTCAATCCTTCAACTGTTTGAGTTGTTTCCTTAATTTTTTGGTTGTTTTTCTTGGTGCTCTTTAGATTCTTTGAGAGATTTGTTTATTTCTTGAATTTTCCCCCTTTAAAATGGATTTTTTGTTTATTTTTTCTTCTATTTCTTTAAGGGATTTCCTCATTTCTTCTTTGAGGGTCTCCATCATCTTCCTGAAATAATTTTTAAGGTCTGTCTCCTCTTCTTCATCTATGTAGTGCATTTCAGGTCTTGCTGGTGTTGGATCCCTAGATTCTGGTGGTGTCATGTTGGTGTTTGTATTGCTGACTGAGCTCTTATTCTGTCTTCTTCCCATCTCTTCTTCCAGTGGGGGCTGGTGGGGTCTTTCCATCTCTACTGTTCTCCTTCCTTCCTGAAGCTGAAGCTGGGGGATGCTGACATGGAGTTTGGGGCCTGCAAGGGCTGACATCTTTCCTGTAGCTGGACTCGCTGTTTGGGGTCTTGGAATGGCTGACATCTTTGCTGTGTGGGTGGGTCTCCTTAAGCTGTACTCGCTGGGGTTGGGGTCTTGGAAGGGCTGGTGTCTTTCCTGTGTGGCCATGTCTTCTGGATGCCAGGAGCAGCCCGGAAGATCAAGGGGATGGTGTTGGGCAGGGGATCCTGCGGGAGACCCAATCTCACCTGAAGCTGGACTCCCTGGTGTTGGGGTCTTGGAAGGGCTGATGTCTTTCCTGTGTAGGCTGGTCTTCTGAAGCTGGACTCGCTGGGGTTGGGGCCTTGGAAGGGCTGATCTAAACCCTGTTTCTAAATCCAAAACAGAAAAAGAAAAATGCTGGTCAGTTACAGTGCACACCATTTATACCAGCACTCAGGAGGCAGAGTGCTGTGAGTTAGAGATCACCCTGGTCTACAATAGCTGGTTCCAGGACAGCTTCTGAAACCAGAGAAAAACCATGCCTCCACCCCCCAAAATATGTCTCTAAATTAGTTAGTGGTCACTGCATGTTAATAGCCAACTTATGAGTTTATCATTCAATGTACTGCTGTCACGAGTATATGGTGGTCTTATCATTTTAGTAACTCTAAAACATGTTTGTCTTCTGTGGCTGATGCTACCTAATGTGCTTAGACCACAACCCAACACACAGTCACCACCTACACCTAAGTGAAAGCAAAGACCAAATACAGAAAATAAGTAAGGTATGTGTAGTGATATTTTGTTATAATATAAAAAATAAACCTTGCCTGAAGATTAGAAAAACGAAGAGGCCAACCCCTTGCTTTCAAAGAATCCTCAGTGCAATGATCTCCACCAAATCTCACAT
>NW_024433132.1:0-3511 GCF_017639785.1 Mesocricetus auratus | reverse complement strand
TTTATTAATATTTTTTTATTTTCCATTTTAAATTTAGATAAGAAACAAGGTTGCTTCACAAGTCAGTACGAGGTCCCTCTCCCTTTCCCTCCCTCCTCCCGTGCCCTCCCCCCCCACCCCCCCGTTATCCCCTCATTCCCCCAGGGAGGGTGAGGCCCTCCATGGGGGTGTCCATAGTCTGTCATTTCATATAGGGCAGGGCCTAGACCCTTCCCCAAGAGTTCAGGGTGAGAGTGCACCTCACATTGTTCTATGGGAGTCCAGAGACCGTGTGTATACTTGGGATGGGTACTGATCTGCTGTCCAAGGCTCAATAGATTACCTAGGCCTCCTCACTGACACCCAGATTCAGGGGGTCTTGATCAGTCCCATGCTGGATTCCCAGGCTGATGCCTGGGATTCAAGAGTTAACCTTTGTCTGGTCAGCTGTTTCTGGGGTTCAACCAGCCCAGTCTTAATCCCTTTGATCATCAGTCCTCCCTCTCTGATACTGGCTTTCTTGAGTTCATCTCAGTACTTAACCAGCCAGTAAATGAAGTTTCTGTTTCCCAGACTCTCTGGCAATAGGATTGTAGGCTGGCACTCCCCAGATCTATGTCTAAAATCCATATGTGAGAGAGTACATGCCATGTTTCTCTTTTTGTGACTGGGTTACCTCACTCAGGATGGTTTCTTCTAGTGTCATCCATTTGCCTGAGAATCTCATGATTCCATTATTTTTTTCTGCTGAATAGTACTCCATTGTGTAGATGTACCACATTTTCTCTATCCATTCTTTGGGTGAGGGACATCTAGGTTGCTTCCAAGTTCTGGCTATTACAAATAAAGCTGCTATGAACATAGTGGAACAGACATCTTTGTTGTATGAATGGGCATCTTTTGGATATATGCCTAAGAGTGGAATTTCTGGGTCTGGTGGTAGGTTTATTCCCATTTTTCTGAGGAATCTCCATACTGATTTCCAAAGTGGCTGAACAAGTTGGCACTCCCACCAGCAATGGAGGAGTGTCCCCCTTTCACCACATCCTCTCCAGCATAAATTGTCATTGGTGTTTTTGATTTTAGCCATTCTGACAGGAGTGAGATGGTATCTCAGAGTTGCTTTGATTTGCATTTCCCGGGTGGCTAAGGATGTTGAGCACTTTCTCAAGTGCCTCTCAGCAATTTTAGACTCCTCTATTGAAAACTCTCTATTTAGTTCTGCAGCCCACTTCTTAATTGGGTCCTTTGCTGTTTTGGAGACTTGCTTCTTGAGTTCTTTGTAAATTTTGGAGATCAACCCTCTGTCAGATGTGGGATTAGTGAATATTTTTCCCATTCTGTGGGCTGCCTTTTTGTCTTGCTGACTGTGTCCTTTGCCTTACAGAAGCTTCTCAGTTTCAGTAGGTCCCATTTATTAATTGTTGATCTCACTGTCTGTGCTACTGGTGTTATGTTCAGGAAGCTGTCTCCTGTACCAATTCTTTCAAGGGTACCACCCACTTTCTCTTCTAAGAGGTTCAGTGTGGCTGGATTTATGTTGAGGTCTTTGATCCATTTGGACTTAAGTTTTGTGCATGGCGATAAACATGGATCGATCCGCATTTTTCTACATGCCAGTCTCCAATTATGCCAGCACCATTTGTTGAAGATGCTTTCTTTATTCCATTGTATATTTTTAGCGTCTTTGTCAAAGATCAGATGTTCGTACGTGTGTGGGTTAATACCCGGATTTTCAATTCGATTCCATTGGTCTGCCTGTCTATTTTTGTGCCAAAACCAAGCTGTTTTCAGGACTATAGCTCTGTAATAGAGCTTGAGGTCAGGGATAGTGATGCCTCCGGACGTTGCCTTGTTGAACAGGGTTGTTTTGGCTATCCTGGGTCTTTTGTTTTTCCATACAAAATTGATTATTGTTCTTTCAAGGTCTGTGAAGAATTGTGCTGGGATTTTAATGGGGATAGCATTGAATCTGTAGATTGCTTTTGGCAGGATTGTCATTTTTACTACATTGATCCTACCCATCCAAGAGCATGGGAGATCATTCAGTTTTCTGAGGGCTTCTTTAATTTCTTTCTTTAAAGATTCAAAGTTCTTACGATACAGGTCTTTCACTTGTTTGGTTAGCGTTACCCCAAGGTATTTTATGTTGTTTGTAGCAATTGTAAAGGGTGATGTTTCTCTGATTTCTCTTTCAGCCCTTTTATCATCTGTATATAGTAGGGCTACTGACTTTCTTGAGTTGATCTTGTAACCTGCCACTTTGCTGAAGGTGTTAATCATCTGTAAGAGTTCCCTGGTAGAGTTCTTTGGGTCATTGATGTAAACTATCATATCGTCTGCAAACAGTGAAAGTTTGACTTCTTCCTTCCCAATTTGTATCCCCTTGATCCCCCTTTGTTGTCGTATGGCTATAGCTAGAACTTCAAGTACCATGTTGAAAAGGTATGGAGAGAGTGGACAGCCTTGTTTTGTTCCTGATTTTAGAGGAATTGCGTTGAGTTTCTGTCCATTTAGTTTGATGTTGGCTGTTGGTTTACTGTATATAGCTTTTATTATGTTTAAGTATGTCCCTGTTATCCCAGATCTCTCCAAGACCTTTATCATGAAGGGGTGTTGGATTTTGTCAAAGGCTTTTTCAGCATCTAGTGAGATGATCATGTGATTTTTGTTTTTCAGCTTGTTTATATGGTGGATTACGTTGATGGATTTTCGTATGTTGAACCATCCCTGCATCCCTGGGATGAAACCTACTTGATCGTGGTGAATGATTGTTTTGATGTGTTCTTGGGTCCGATTTGCCAGTATTTTATTGAGTATTTTTGCATCAATGTTCATGAGGGATATTGGTCTGAAGTTCTCTTTCTTGGTTGTATCTTTGTGTGGCTTGGGGATCAAGGTTATTGAAGCCTCATAGAAAGAGTTTGGCAAAGACCCTTCTGCTTCTATTGTGTGGAACACTTTGAGAAGAATTGGTATAAGCTGTTCTTTGAATTTGTGGTAGAATTCTGCACTGAGGCCATCTGGACCTGGACTTTTTTTGGTTGGGAGACTTTTGATGACAGCTTCTATTTCCATAGGGGTTATAGGTCTATTTAAATTGCTTATCTGTTCTTGATTTAGTTTTGGCAAATGATAGCTGTCCAGGAAGTCATCCATTTCCTTTAAATTTTCGAATTTTGTGGAGTACAGGTTTTCAAAGTATGACCTAATGATTCTCTGGATTTCCTCAGGGTCTGTTGTTATGTCCCCCTTTTCATTTCTGATTTTGTTAATTTGCGTGTTCACTCTCTGCTGTTTGGTAAGTTTGGACAAAGGTTTGTCTATCTTGTTGATTTTCTCAAAGAACCAACTCTTCGTTGCATTGATTCTTTGTATTGTTTTCCTGGTTTCTACTTTGTTGATTTCAGCCCTCAATTTGATTATTTCCTGGCATCTACTCCTCCTGGGGGAGTTTGCTTCTTTGTGTTCTAGAGCTTTTAGCTGTGATGTTAATTCTCTGGTATAACTGTTTTCCTGTTTCTTCATGTGA
>NW_024433131.1:0-8310 GCF_017639785.1 Mesocricetus auratus | reverse complement strand
CTGTCCGCTACCGTCTCGCCAGCAAGAACGACGCAGAACACTCGGATCCTTCTGCAGTAAAGCTTTAATGCATCTTGAGAGATAGATGATCAGCTTCTTAGAGGGAGACCCCAAGCTAAGAAACCCAGCCCCTTATATAAGCCTAGGAGCTCCGAGTGAGACGTGTAGAGCCGGGATTGGTGGTTTGCACATCACCCCAGATGACGCCACGGGAGAGGCACAGCTTAAACGGTTAACTCCAACTGACAGCAGATGTCAGCGCCATCTTCTAACGGTTAACTCCAACTGACAGCAGATGTCAGCGCCATCTTCTAACGGCAATAGCGATAGCGAGGGCGGCTCCTCACATCTCCCCCTATTCATTTATTTTTGAAGCAATAGGACACCCACAACTTTGGAGTGGAGATAGAGGTCAAATCCCCATGTGCAAATTCGGAACATGTACAAAGCTCCTCTCCAGGGTCTTATCCCCAGAGAGAGCCCTGACCAGTCCGATGTCGTTTTTCTGGGGGAAGGAGATCATGACATAGAACCTTCATGCAAGATGACTTATCTCCCAGGAGAAAGTCGTTATACCGCAGACCTCTCCTGTGCAGTGCTTAGCCTTGCAACTCCTTGGGCTGCTGAAGCCTACCCACTCTATCCCGTGCAATGAGACTAGCCTCGTGGGGTGCAAGAGCTGGGAGGCCAGCGACCTATTGCTTTAACATGGTTAACCAAATGTCAGGGAGGCTCCGTGTTCTAAGGCAGCAAGTGCTTGTGCCACCACCACTTTGTCTCTTTTGTTTGGGCTCTGAGCTTACACACCATCCAAAGCATCAACACTATTCCACAGCAGAGAACTAGGCTAAATGATCCTACCCCCACCCATTCCTTAAAATAAGAAAATGCAGATGAAATCCAGGAGGAGAGGCCTTCCATCAGAGAAAGATCCAGATGCGTCGAATTCACTTGCAGGATCGCCATTCTCAACTCACGGAGTGTCTGCTCAAACTCAAAAGTCCAATTCTGTAATAAATGTTGAGACAGAGCTTGTGACAGGTTAGCTGCTCTTGTAAAATTCTCATATTGTACTGAAGTGACACAAAGGCCAGGCAACTTTTGTTCACATCCCAATTGGGCCATCTGCCACAATATATCCAATTGTTCCTGAACCAAATTAATCTGTTGGTTTACCAACATCAGGCCTCCTTGTATCTGAGAATTGGCAGTGGCCTGTTTATCTAGGACCATGGTCACAGTGGCCTATAGTTCATTAATGGTTTGAGTTGTCTGCACAGTGGCAGAAAGTGCAAGGGCCGAGGCGGTAACCGAAGCAGTAACCGCGGCGGTGGCTATCAGGCCCACAATAATAGCAGAGATCCCAAAAATCTCGCTTTTCCCTAAACAAACTCAAATTACTTGGCGTCTCAACAGGAACTGGAACAAATCGAGGCATGCGCATTACCAAAGCAAAAGGGTGCTTAATAGCATCCCAGCATAATGCATAAAAACAATTCTAAGCAGAGCAATTTATTTCTTTCTGATTCTTACCTAAGGTATCATTACTCACAACCCAAATAAAGGGCAGCTGAATAATTAGTTCTCTTAAAAGGGGTATACTTAACATTGGAGGAGGACCAATCAGATGATCCATAGCTCTGTCCCTCACTCAGACTGTTGCCTAATGCCCCTTTCCAATCAAAAGTAATCTGTCCCTTCTCACTATCATAGGAGAAAGATCAGTACAGCTTCCATTAATTCAAAAGGATTAGCATTAGATCTTTCTGGATCCATATGAATAAAATTATCCTTTAATGAAGAAATCACAGTAAAGCACAAGCTTCCTACTAATGACAAGGTTCTCTCATCCTGAAAACTCTGTATCTGAGGATCTAAAGGCAAAAAGGCAAGCCCCAACTCTCTATTAGTTGTGAAAAATCTAGGGAACACCTGGGCATTCTGCATCACTGGCATCGGTAGGGGAAGGTAGACATGATGGCCCACCGTAACTCTCCCATCATACTAGGAACCATCATCCCGAGTAGGAGAGTCTTCATCACCCACTTGGCCTCCATCCTTCTTATTCTGGAGTTGTGAAGGAGCTCTTCGAGTGAGTCTTTCAGGGATCCACAGGGGGTTTTCTTCCTCCTGTGGAAAAACACACACAGCTCCCCTGGATCTTATAAGAATAGGATCCGGGCCTTTCCAGAGATCAGTCAAGACATCTTTCCATTTTACCATTTCTTTTGGCCTATCAGGCTCTAAACTGTGGCGATCGGCCGCAGTGTGGCCTTGGGCATCAGAGTTCAAGAAATTAAGGGTAAAAAGTGCCATGGATACAGCAACTCTTGGTACCGAGGGTAGAACATCCTCAATACTCCCCTTTTGTTTAATCAGATATGATTTGAGTGTACGATGGGCACGTTCCACAATGCCCTGTCCTTGAGGGTTATAAGGTAGGCCAGTTAGATGGGTAACATCCATTTGCCGACAAAACTGTCGGAATTTTTGAGAGGTATATGCTGGTCCATTGTCTGTTTTTAAAATTCTGGGTTTTCCCCAAGCACTCCAGGCCTCAAGGCAATGTTGAATCACATATGAGGCCTTTTCCCCTGTTAGGGGTGTGGCGAACATTACGCCAGAACAGGTGTCAACAGAAACATGAACATATTGAAGCCTTCCAAAAGAGGGAATATGAGTAACATCCATCTGCCACATCTGCAATGGTCTAATGCCACGTGGGTTTATTCCCATGTGGGGAGTAGGTAAGAATTCGCAGCAATTCTGGCATTGAGTAACAATTTCCCTAGCCTCTTTCCTGGATAGAGCAAAACGACGGCGCAAGGTCTCAGCCGTCACATGAAAGCGCTTATGGAATTCTTTTGCTGCTTGTGCATGGGTAGACAAGGCAGCGGCCACCAGCTTTGTAGCCTTGTCCGCTAAGTCATTCCCTAAGGACATGGGACCTGGGAGTCCAGAATGTGCTCGGACATGGGTAATGAAAACAGGAAATCTCCTATTTAACAAGGCAGCTTGTATCTTTTGAAAGATGTTAGCAACTCTGCTGGAGGATCTTATTATTCCAGCTATCTCAAGGAGATTAACTGCATTAACCACATAAGAGGAATCTGATACAATATTGAGGGGTCCTGGAAAAGCCTCAAGAACCTCCAGTACTATCAGACATTCTACAACTTGAGGTGAAGTTTCATTATATTGTTTAGATATAACCCTATCCTTGACCACATAAGCTCCCATACCAGTTTTTGATCCATCAGTGTACACCACAGTCCCATCTGGGAGTGGGTCTTTAGCTGTCACTTGTGGAAACACTATAGCCTGGTTTAGGGCAAACTGTAAAATTGGATGCTTTGGAAAATGATTATCAATTTGTCCTGAAAAGGAAGTAACTAAAACTGCCCAATCACTAGATGTGGCTGCCAAGGTCTGAACTTGTGCAGCAGTATAAGGCACAATCAAGGAATCAGGATCCCTGCCAAAATGTGTAACAGCTGCTTTTATTCCGCGAGCGCGAGCTGTGCAACAGCATCAGGGTACCAGTCAATAATCTTAGCAGGGGAAGCATTTGGATGAATCCAAAGTAATGGTCCATGTTGCCACAGGACTGCAGTTGGCAATTGAGCTGTCTTAAAAACACACAGATTAAAAGGTAGTGACTCCTCAATACGTTGTAATTGTGCTTCC
This sequence comes from Mesocricetus auratus, assembly GCF_017639785.1. Classification (NCBI taxonomy): domain Eukaryota; kingdom Metazoa; phylum Chordata; class Mammalia; order Rodentia; family Cricetidae; genus Mesocricetus; species Mesocricetus auratus. The sequence goes on along the minus strand of NW_024433131.1, from coordinate 4,623 downwards.
TGTAAGGCCTCTTCCACCATCTGTAAGGCTCGGTGGGCGGCAGGGGTAAATTTTCTGGGTGAGGAGATATGAGGCTCACCCTCCAGGAGATCGAAGAGGGGTTTTAGATCAGCAGATGGAATTTTTAAAAAGGGCCTCAACCAATTTATATCTCCCAGAAGTTTCTGAAAATCATTTAATGTTTGTAAGTGGTCTTTGCGAATTTCTATTTTCTGAGGAACTATATTTTTGGGAGTAATCATTGAGCCCAAAAAGAGGCCTGTATCTGCAATTTGAACCTTTTCTGAGGCAATCTCTAATCCCCACTGTTTTAATTCAGCCACCAGCATGGGAAAGCCTTTTGTAAAACATCTAACTCTTTGTGACAAATAAGAATATCGTCCATATAATGGATAACGATTAAAGATGTAAATTGCTTCCTAATTGGCTCCAAAGCCTCCTGCACATACAGCTGACATATTGTTGGGCTATTGGCCATGCCTTGCGGCAGTACCTTCCACTGAAATCTCTTGTCTGGTTCCATATGATTAAGAGAAGGGATAGTGAAGGCAAACCTTGGTCTATCCCGTGGGTAAAGTGGAATAGAGAAGAAACAATCCTTAATATCTATAATAATAAGCTTCCAATCTTGAGGAAGTGCAGAAAGCAAAGGAAGGCCTCTTTGAACAGGGCCAAAAAGATGCATCTGATTGTTAATGGCCCGCAGGTCATGGAGTAATCTCCACTTCCCAGATTTCTTCTTAATAACAAAAATTGGTGTATTCCATGGGGAGGTAGAAGGCTCTAGATGCCCCAGCCGTTCCTGTTCTTGCACTAATCTTGTGACAGCCTCTAATTTTTCAGAGGATAGAGGCCATTGAGAGACCCATAACGGCTCCTCTGTTTTCCATGGTATGGGTCGTGAAGCCTCAACGGCCCCTAAATAAAACCCAGTCCTTTTCTACCCCGATTTCCGTGTTGCGTAATGGGTTTTATTCTGCCTTGTTCTTGCCTACCCAAGCCTCTACCCTTTGTATACCCCATCTTTGCCATAATGGCTGATGCCTGGGGGAGTATTCATTAGTTAGGGTCATGCCCATGGCTTGTAACACATCCCGTCCCCATAAATTTACAGGGAGTGGCAACACATAGGGGGTAAAACATCCCTGTTTGCCCTCAGCATTCCGCCAGGTTAAGGCTGAGGCACTGATGGCAGGAGAGGACTGGTATCCAAGACCTTGTAGAGAATGAGATGAAACAACAGTGGGCCAAGACTTCGGCCACCAATGGAGTGAAATAATGCTTTTGTCTGCTCCCGTATCCATTATCCCTTCAAATTCTTTTCCATTAATTAACAATTTTATTGTAGGTCTCTCATTTAGGGGTATAGCCAGATAGGCTGAATCACTTCCAGAAGATCCCATAGCCCTTTTTTGTAAAGTGTAGGTTTCTCCATCCCCGAGGGAGGGCAGCAACACCAGTTGTGCAATTCTATCTCCCTGCTTTATAGAAAATACACCCCGAGGGCTAGAACAGAGAACTTGAATCTCCTCTTTATGATACGGGTCAACAATTCCAGGATATATAATGAGTCCCTGTAAAGTTAAGGAGCCACGGCCCAGAATAAGCCCAATGGTGGCAGGGGGCAAAGGTCCAGGGAATGGACTGGGACCGGTTGAACATTCATTTGGGGCATGAGTAAGAAGTCGGAGGCGGCACGCAAGTCCATTCCGGGGGTTCCTCGGAAGCCTCTACTTCCTCTTGATTGCTTTTCTGAAATTGGTTCCCATATTTCTGAGGGCCCTGGGACCATGGGCCCCGTGACCCGTTTTTTGATTGGGGTACCTTGGGTTCTTCAATAGGGGGCAGAAGCCTCCCTTTTACATCCCGGACTGACCTGCATTCGCTAGCCCTATGATAACCTTTACCACAACGATGGCAAAGCTTCGATTCTCTTGTTCTTTCAGGGGCTTGACAATCTTTCTTAAGGTGCCCCATTCTCCCACAATTAAAACAAGCTTTTCGACTAGATAAATCTCTATACCTGTGCGTTTGTAAAATGGCGGCAGCTAGTCCTGCATTGGTTAGGGGTCCCCCAGCTCCCTGCACACTCTGAGCCAATCTTGTAAACCTTTGCTTTTGCGAGGGGCGATAGCCGCTCGACATTCCTGGGTTGCTTGTTCATAGACAAGTTGCTCAATCAGGGGCATAGCTTGTTCTGAATCACCAAAGATGCGACTGGCGGCCTCTGTCATTCTGGCCACAAAGTCTGAAAATGGCTCTTGGGGTCCTTGGACAATCTTTGTAAGGTGTCCACTGGACTCTCCCCTTTTTGTGAGGGCCTTCCATGCTTTAATAGCGGCGGCCGACACCTGACCATAGACACCCCAGATGTAGTTGGTTTGATTAAGGGCATGTTGACCCTGACCTGTCAGCATTTCAAATGTCCACTGCCTCTGATTCTCATCTTCAGCCGTGGCATTAACTCTAGCTTGTGCCTGGGCTGCATCATACCAGAGAGCCTTCCATTCCATGTATTGTCCCATGTTGGGAAGCACTGCTTTCACTGTCGTCTGCCAGTCAGTGGGAGTCATGGCAAAATTAGCAAGCCTTTCCACCTGTAATGTGGTAAAGTTAGCATTGACCCCATAATTACGAACGGATTCGGCCAATTCTTTGATTTGATTGTAATCTACAGGGGTATGTACTCTTCCGCCTTCCACATTCTCGAATACTGGAAAAGCTACTTGTATTTTTCTCCGTTCCTCTAAAGGTAAAAAGGAGTCAGTACCAGTATTCAGCCGAAGCTCATACTGCGGAGGCGCTGAGGAGCGTGAGCCCGCCGGATTTATAGGCGGTGGCCTCACATTCATTTTTGTTTTCAGTGGCCGGTGTCTATCAGGGTGATATCTTTCTTCCTCATACCGTGCCACCTCCTCCTCTAGACCACCTTCTTCGCTAGAATACAGAGTGTCAGAATCAGAATTATCTAGCTCCAAGGCTTCTAGCTCTACTGTAGGGTATAGACTAGATTCTGGCTTTTTCTTTTTCTTAGATTTGTTAGGGGGTGAATGATCACTCCCTTCTTTCTCTCCCCCTTTCTTAACTTCTTGGGGAGGGCCTTTTTCTTAGACATGTCTTTCCTTTTGCGAGCTCCCATTCTCTCACTCCGTTCAGTTTCTGACATGCTATCCTGAACTTCCTCTAAGGTTCCCTGACTTTCTATTATAGCAGGGTGACAGGCCTCATCCTCCAAGCAGTTTTTAACTAGCTTCCAAATGGCTTTGGTACCTAAGTGGAGATCTCCTTCTGCATGCTTCCTGTCTAGTTCTTTACCTAGCTTGTTCCATGAGGCCACAGTGAGGGACCCGGAACAAGCATACCATGGTGCCACTCTATCTACCTCCTTCACAAAATTTTGAAGTGTTCGTGGTGCAATTTTAAGATCTCTTTGTTTTAGCACAGTCTGTAGGGCAGTAACCACTGACTGTGACAACCCCATCGCGCTGGCGGCTTATCTAAAAAACGGCGCTCAACTCCGTTACCAGACTGACAGCACCAGACTGACAGCACCAGACTGACAGCACCGTTCTGTCAGCACCAGCCACGATGAAGGAGAAGGACAAACAGGACTAGCACCAAAGCCTCCACTGACCCGTCCCACGGTGATGACAAACTAAGGCCAAAGTCGAGAAAGGGGTGTTCAGGATAAAGCATACCTCTCTGAACTTACGTCCCTGCAGTTCTGAATCCGCCCCGTCTTCCGAGGGGTCTCCCGCGGCGCCGGCGATGTTGAAGAGTTCCCGGGTTTCGGCACCAGATGTCCCGCGCTACCGTCTCGCCAGCAAGAACGACGCAGAACACTCGGATCCTTCTGCAGTAAAGCTTTAATGCATCTTGAGAGATAGATGATCAGCTTCTTAGAGGGAGACCCCAAGCTAAGAAACCCAGCCCCTTATATAAGCCTAGGAGCTCCGAGTGAGACGTGTAGAGCCGGGATTGGTGGTTTGCACATCACCCCAGATGACGCCACGGGAGAGGCACAGCTTAAACGGTTAACTCCAACTGACAGCAGATGTCAGCGCCATCTTCTAACGGTTAACTCCAACTGACAGCAGATGTCAGCGCCATCTTCTAACGGCAATAGCGATAGCGAGGGCGGCTCCTCACAACCGGTGGACTTTTTTTATGTACACATATATAATCTAGAAATGTATAATATTTCAGGAAGAAAGAACAAACAGCAATCCATTACAAGATATAAATGAGACATAAATGACAGATCTAAGGCAGATGACTGGAGAAAGTATGTTGATGAAGTAGTAGGTAAAATCCCCACAATCATCTCACTTGTACCCAAGTAGTGACCAAAAAAGGTCGGGACAGAAGTCTCAAAAAGAAGTCATCCTGTATATTAACCAATGTAGGTCATTACCTCAAATTTCCAGTCAGTAACAAACACTGCAATATATACTTTCAATCTTCACTGTGTAATAAGTATACATAGTGTTGCATAAAGATATTTCATACAAGTATATAATGTACATTGAACATATCCAGATAGTCCTGTTTATTCTCATTTTTTTAATTTTATTTTCCAGTTTAAATTTAGATAAGAATCAAGGTTGCTTCACAAGTCAGTTC
>NW_024433130.1:0-7773 GCF_017639785.1 Mesocricetus auratus | reverse complement strand
GAAAGACCCTGGCCCAGTCTACACAGGCAGCTGAGGCTTATGGAAAATTCCGTTTCCCCCACAGCTCAGCTGAATAGTCATTTTTTTATCAGAAGGGAGCTCAGCTCAAGGTCCTCATGGCTGAATAGTCAGGGACACAGGTGTCTGCTGTCTGCATAGCACAGAGACCTATTGTTCCTCAGATAGGGCCAAGGCCGAGACTTGAGTTCCAAGCAAAACCTCAATTGCCCAATCAGGGTCCTGTAACTAGGCTTCTCGCTTCTGTACTGCGCTTTTTGCTATAAAAGAACCCCTGAGTCCCCAGCTCGGGGGTCTCAGTTCCCGAGACTGAGATGCCCCGGGTACCCGTGTATTATCAATAAAGCCTCTTGCTGTTGCATCCAAGCTCGTGGTCTCGTTGTTCCTTGGGTTCGGGTCTCCCTCCCGTGAAAGTCCCCTGCCTGGGGTCTTTCATTTGGTGCATTGGCCGGGAAGCTTGAGACCCCCGCCCAGGGACCACCGACCCACTTCTGGGAGGTAAGAATTGTCCGGACTAAATTTCTGTTGTTTCTGTTGTCTGCTGTCTGTCTATGCCTGTTATTTTCTCGTGCCTGCGTCTGTAGTATACAGCTGTATACATCTGTATCTGGCAGCACCGAGGAGGAATTGACGGATTCGTACTCCCGACCGCAGCTCCAGGAGACGTCCTGGTAGTGTCTGGAGTCCTTAGGGACTCGTCTGGTTGGGGTAGATGTCAATCTGCCCCATCTGTATCTGGAGTCCTTAGGGACTCGTCTGGTTGGGGTAGATGTCAATCTGCCCCGTCTGTATCTGGAGTCCTTAGGGACTCGTCTGGTTGGGGTAGATGTCAATCTGCCCCGTCTGTATCTGGAGTCCTTAGGGACTGGTCTGTTTGGGGTAGATGCCTAGGAATCTGCCCCGTCTGTTTGGGGAAGTCCCGCTGGCCGAGGGAGTTTCCATCCTGATAGGGGACAAGGACGGGAGCACGAGGCCCCCGTCCCTGAGCCCATCTGAATTTTTGCTTTTGACTTTACGTCAAAGCCGCGCAGCGAAAATCTGTTTGTTTTTGTTCTTATCTGTTCGTCTGTCTGAGTGTCGTTTGTCATCGCTCTCGAGAAAATGGGCCAGACAGTTACCACTCTGCTTAGCCTGACCCTTTCACATTGGCAACAGGTCCAGGAGTACGCTCACAACCGGTCTGTCGATGCGCGCAAGAAGCAATGGATCACCTTTTGCTCTTCTGAATGGCCAACTTTTGATGTTGGCTGGCCACGAGATGGCACCTTTAACCCTCAAATTATTTTCCAGGTGAAAGAGAAAGTCATGGATCCTGGACCCCAGGGCCACCCGGACCAAGTACCCTATATAGTTACCTGGGAAGTGCTGGTCTATGACCCTCCTCCCTGGGTGTGCCCTTTGTACACCCAGGAGGTCACTCCTCCTCCTCTCCCCTAAACCCCTAGCCTCCGGACTGCGAGGCCGCAGGGAGCAGCCCGCTCTGGATTCCACTGCCCTGCCCCTCCGGACAGGCCATGATGGCCAGTTGCAGTACTGGCCGTTCTCTGCCTCAGATCTTTATAACTGGAGAAATAATAACCCCTCCTTTTCAGCAGACCCCGTGAGACTGACTGATCTATTGGAGTCGGTTCTTACTACCCATCAGCCCACCTGGGATGATTGCCAACAGCTTTTACAGGTCCTCCTCACTTCGGAGGAAAAACAGCGGGTCCTTCTTGAAGCCCGGAAGAATGTTCCTGGGGCAAATGGACAACCTACGCAGCTTCCAAATGAAATTGATGCTGCTTTCCCCCTTGACCGCCCAGACTGGGACTTCACCACTGAGGCAGGTAGGACCCATCTATGTCTTTATCGCCAGTTGCCTGTAGCGGGTCTCCGAGGGTGCCCTACAAATTTGGCCCAGGTAAGACAGATAGTTCAGAAGGCAGAGGAATCGCCAGCTGCATTTTTAGAAAGACTTAAGGAAGCTTAAAGAATGTATACCCCATATGACAGGGGTATACACTACCAGATGTATTGAGGGAGGCAGAACGCATTTTTTTAATGAAAAGAGAAGCTCAGACAGAGAGAGAAAAGATGGAGACAGAATGTCAGAGACAGGAAATGAGAGAGAGGGAGATAGCAAGGGACAAGAAGCGTAACAGAGAAATGACTAAACTGTTGGCCACAGTAGTCGAGCAGAGACAGGATAGGTAGAGAGAGGGACAAAGGGGGGCCTCACTTAGAAAGAAGGACCTTTCAGAGACCCAAACCCCCTGCCGGTCCCCCTGGAACACTCCCCTGTTGCCAGTCAAGAAGCCAGGAACCAATGACTATAGGCCGGTCCAGGACCTCCGGGAAGTCAATGAGTGGGTTGAGGACATACACCCCACGGTCCCCAATCCCTATAACCTCCTGAGTGGACTGCCACCTGATTATGTTTGGTACTCAGTCCTGGATTTAAAGGATGCCTTCTTCTGCCTGCGATTACACAAAGACAGTCAGCCACTGTTTGCCTTTGAATGGCAGGATGCAGACCTGGGAATCTCGGGACAACTTTGACTGGGGGGAGAGCCAGGAGAAAGCCTTCATGGACATCAAGAAGGCTCTGCTCAGCTCCCCAGCTCTGGGGTTACCTGATCTGACTAAACCCTTTGACAAATTGACTTTGGGGCAGCCTTTGACTATCTATGCCCCCCCCCCCGCTATGGAGGCGGTCATCAGGCAGCCACCGGGCCGCTGGCTCACCAATGCCAGGATGACCCATTACCAGACTCTGTTGCTGGACAAAGACCAAATTCACTCCGGGGCTCCGGTGACCCTAAACCCCGCCTCGCTACTTCCCCCTTCCTGGGGAAGCAGAGACTCATGACTACTTGCAGGTCCTGGCTGAGGTCCATGGGACGAGAGCTGACCTCACGGATCAACCCCTTCCCAACCGACCATGTCTGGTTCACGGACGAAAGCAGCTTTGTACATCAAGGGGAGCGGAAAGCCGGTGCTGCAGTGACAACTGAGTCAGAAACAATTTGGGCCGAGGCCCTGCATCTAGGAACATTGGCTCAACGAGCAGAACTGATTGCCTTAACACAGGCCCTGAGACTGGCAGAAGGTAAGAAACTCACTGTCTACACAGACAGCCGCTATGCTTTTGCCACCGCTCACATCCATGGTGAAATTTATAGGCGAAGGGGGCTATTAACCTCAGAGGGCAGAGACATTAAAAACAAAAAGGAAATCCTGGCCCTCCTAGAGGCTCTGCACCTGCCAACCGCCCTCAGTATCATACATTGCCCAGGGCATCAGAAAGGCGACAGCCCAGTTGCCCGGGGAAATCGGAGGGCAGACCTGGCCGCCCGGGAGGCTGCCCTGGCCATGGAAAACAGCAGTCACCTCCTTCAGGCAGCTGTAGTCCCTGTAACAAATGAGGCTTCCGAGAAGGCCTCCCCGTCTTGGGACTATGAGATAAAAGACATCAAGGCCATGAAAAGACTGGGGACAACCCGAGTACATGATGGTCTCTGGACCTATCAAGGAAAAACTGTCCTTCCCCGCCTAATGACTAGGTATCTGGTTAACAGCCTACACAAACTCACTCATTTGAGCTCCAGGAAAATGCGAGAACTATTAGCCCGGGAAGAAAATACTCGCCACCTGTTGGGAATAGAAGAAATACTAAAACAAGTGACTGAGCAATGTGATGCCTGCGCCCGCGTCAATGCGACCAGGCTAAAGCTACCCATGGGGACCCGAGCTCGGGGGCACCGGCCTGGGGTCTTTCACGTTAACCCTAACCATATCCCTAACTCTAACCCTAAGCATAACCCTAACCCTAACATTAACCTTACCCTAACTGTAACCCTCACCTAACCCTAAACATAACCCTAACCCTAATGCTAATGATAACCCTAACCTAAACCTAACCCTAACCTAAACCTTAACCCTAACACTAACGCTAATGATAACCCTAATAGTAACCCTAACCCTAACCCTAAACCTATCCCTAAATCTAACCCTAATCATAACCCTAATCCTAACCCTAACCCTAACACTAACACTAACTTTAAGCCTAACACTAAACCTAAACCTAACCTTAAGGCTAAACCTAACCCTAACCCTAACCAAAACCCTATCCCTAACCCTAACACTACCCTAGCCCTATTTCTAATCCTACCCCTAATCGTAACCCTAAACCTAACCCTAACCCTAGGCCTAACTTTAACCTTAACACTAACCTCTAACTCTAACCCTATCCCTAACTCTAACTCTAACCCTAACCTAAACCTAATCCTAACCATAATCTTAACCCCAAACCTAATGCTAACCCTAATCCTGTAGTTTCTCACACAGTGTTGTATCAATATTTTCCAAGACGTTACACGGTAGATTCTCAAACTGTGTTGTATCGTTAGTTTTCAAAAAGGTACACGTGTAGATTCTCAAACAGAGTTGTATCAAGAGTTTTCAATAAGTTACACCTGTAAATTCTCACACAGAGTTGTGTCATTAGTTTTCAATAAGGTACATGTGTGGAATATCACACAGCTTTGTATCTTTAGCTTTCAAGAAGCTATGCCTGTAGGTTCTCACACAGTGTTGTATCGCTAGTTTTCAAGTAGTTACACTTATAGATTCTCACACAGTTTTGTATCATTAGTTTTCAAAAAGGTACATGTGTAGAATCTCACACAGCGTTGTATGTTAGTTTTCAAGAATTTTCACATGTAGTTTCTCACACAGTGTTGTATTGACAGTTTCCAAGAAATTATGCATGTAGTTTCTCACATAGTGTTGTATCGATATTTTCCAAGAAGTTACATGGGTAGATTCTCAAACTGTGTTGTATCGTTAGTTTTTAATAAGGTACAAGTGTAGATTTGTAAACAGCATTGTATCGTTAGTTTTCAGTAAGTTACACCTGTGGATTCTCACACTGATTTGTATCGATTGTTTTCAATAAGGTTCACGTGTAGTATCTCACACACTGTTGTATCATTATTTTTCAATAAGGTAAACATGTAGAATCTCACACAAGGTTGAATCCTTATTTAATTGGTACACGTGTAGAATCTCACACAGCGTTGAATCGTTAGTTTTCAATAAGTTATACGTGTAGATTTTCACCCAGCGTTGTAGCATTAGTTTTCAATAAGTTACGTGTGTAGAATCAAACACAGTGTTATGTCGTTAGTTTTCAATAATTTACACGTGTAGTTTCTCACACAGTGTTGGATAGTTAGTGTTCAATAAGTTACACCTGTAGATTCTACCACAGCATTGTTTCGTAAGTTTTCAATAAGGTACACGTGTAGAATCTCACACAGCATTGTATCGATTGTTTTCAAGAAGCTACGCATGTAGTTTCTCACACAGTGTTGTATCGCTAGTTTTCAATTAGTTACACTTACAAGTTCTCACACAGTTTTGGTTTGTTTGTTTTCAAGAAATTACGCATGTAGTTTCTCAGACAGTGTTGTATCTATATTTTCCAAGAAGTTACACTTGTTGATTCTCAAACAGCGTTGTATAGTTAGATTTCAATGAGTTACACTTGTAGATTCTCACAGCTTTGTATTGTTTGTTTTCAATAAGGAACACGTGTAGAATTTCACACAGCATTTTTTCTTTAGTTTTCAATAAGGTACACGTGTAGATTCTCACACATCTTTGTATCGTTAGTTTTCAATAAGGTACACGTGATGAATCTCACACAGAATTGAATTGTTAGTTTTCAATAAGGGACACTTGTAGATTATCACACAGCGTTGTAGGGTTAGTTGGCAATAAGTTGCACTTGTAGAATCTCACACATTGTTGTATCCTCAGTTTTCAATATGGTACACGTGTACAATCTCACACAACGTTGTGTGGTTAGTTTTCAATAAGGTACACGGGTAGACTCTCACACAGCGTTGTATGGTTAGGTTTCAAGAAGTTAGGCATGTAGTTTCTCACACAGTGTTGTTTCGCTAGTTTTAAAGTACTTACACTTATAGATTCTCACACAGTGTTGTATTGTTAGTTTTCAAGAAATTACACATGTAGATTCTCACACAGTGTTGTATCATTAGTTTTCAAGAAATTACACATGTAATTTCTCACACAGTGTTGTGTCAATAGTTTCCAAGAAGTTACACGGTTAGATTCCTAAACTGTGTTGTATCGTTAGTTTTCAAAAAGGTACACGTGTAGAAGGTACACGTCATTGTATTCTTAGTTTTCAAGAAGCTACACATGTAGTTTCTCACACAGTGTTGTATTGCTAGTTTTCAAGTAGTTACACTTATAGATTCTCCCACAGTTTTGTTTCGATAGTTTTCAAGATATTACCCATGTAGTATCTCACACAATGTTGTATCGATATTGTCCAAGATGTTAAACGGGTAGATTCTCAAACAGAGTTGTATTGTTAGTTTTCAATAAGTTATACCTGTAGATTCTCACACAACATTGAATCGTTAGTTTTCAATAAGGTACACGAGTTGAATCTCACACAGCATTGAATTGTTAGTTTTCCATAAGTTACACTTGTAGATTATCACACAGCATTGTTCAGTTACTTGGCAATGAGTTGCACCTGTAGAATCTCACACACTGTTGTATTGTTAGTTTGCAATAATTTGCATGTATAGATTACCTCACAGCGTTGTATCTTTAGTTTTCAATAAGTTATAAGTGTAGATACTTACACAGTGTTGTACATTTAGTTTTCAATAAGTTACATCTGCAGATTCTCTCACAGCTTGTATTGCTAGTTTACTATAAGGGACACGTGTTGAGTTTCACACAGAAATGTATCGTTAGTTTTCAATAAGATACACATATAGAATATCACACAGCCTTGTATCGTTACTTTTCAAGAAGTTACCCATGTAGTTCCTCAAACAGTGTTGTACTGACTGTTTTCAAGAATTATCACTTATAGATGCTCAAACAGAGTAGGTTTGTTAGTTTTCAACAAGTTACACATGTAGTTTCTCACATAGTGTTGTATCGATAGTTTCCAAGAAGCTACACATGTTGATTCTCACACAAGGTTATAAGGCTAGTTTTGAAGAAGTTACATGTGTAGATTCTCACAATGTTATATCGTTAATTTTCCATAAGTTACTCAGATAGTTTCTCACAAAGCATTGCATCATCAGTTTTCAATAAGGTACACGTGTAGAAACTCACACAGCGTTGTATCATTAGTTTTCCATAAGGTACACGAGTAGAATCTCACACAGCGTTGTGTCGTTAGTTTTCAAGAAGTTAGGCAGGTAGTTTCTCAAAAAGTGTTGTATCACTAGTTTTCAGGTACTTACACTTATAGATTCTCACACAGTGTTGTATCGCTATTAATTAATTTTCAATCAATTACACGTGTTGATTCACACACAGTGTTGTATTGTTAATTTTCTTTTTTTTTAACCCTTGATTATATGAGTGTCTTTTTTTATTATAATATTTTTTTTAAATTTTATTTTCCAGTTTAAATTTAGATAAGAATCAAGGTTGCTTCACAAGTCAGTTCCAGGTCCCTCTCCCATTCCCTCCCTTCCTCCCGTGCCCCCCCGTTATCCCCTCATTTCTCCAGGGAGGGTGAGGCCCTCCATGGGGGTGTCCATAGTGTGTCATTTCATATAGGGCAGGGCCTAGAGCCTTTCCCAGGAGTTCAGGGTGAGAGTGCACCTCACATTGTTCTATTGGAGTCCAAAGTCCGTGTGTATACTTGGGATGGGTACTGATCTGCTGCCCAAGGCTCAATAGATTGCCTAGGCCTCCTCACTGACA
>NW_024433129.1:0-7977 GCF_017639785.1 Mesocricetus auratus | reverse complement strand
TATTCTGTTGGTGATACTTGCATCTGTAGTTCCTGATCGTTTACCCAGCTTTTCTATTTCCAGCATCCCTTCATTCTGTGTTTTCTTTATCGTTTCTATTTCAGCTTTCAATTCTTCAACTGTTTGAGTTGTTTCCTTCATTTTTTTTGGTTGTTCTTTCTTGGTACTCTTTAGATTCTTTGAGAGATTTGTTTATTTCTTGAATTTTTCCCCCATTTCATGGATTTTTTTGTTTGTTTTTTCTTCTATTTCTTTAAGGGATTTCCTCGTTTCTTCTTTGAGGGTCTCCATCATCTTCATGAAATAATTTTTAAGGTCTGTCTCCTCTTCTTCGTCTATGTAGTGCTTTTCGTGTCTTGCTGGTGTTGGATCCCTGGATTCTGGTGGGGTCATGTTGGTGTTTCTATTGCTGAGTGATCTCTTATTCTGTCTTCTTCCCATCTCTTCTTTCAGTGGGTGCTGGTGGGGTCTTTCTGTCTCCACTAGTCTCCTTCCTTCCTGCAGCTGAAGCTGGGGATGCTGACACGGAGTTTGGGTCCTGGTAGGGCTGATGACTTTCCTGAAGCTGGTCTCACTGGGGTTGGGGTCTTGGAATTGTTGACTTCTTTGCTGTGTGGGCAGGTCTGCTGAAGCTGTCCTCGCTGGGGTTGGGGTCTTGGAAGGCCTGATGTCTTTCCTGAAGCTGGACTCACTGGGATTGGGGTCTTGGAAGGGTTGATGTCTTTCCTGAAGCATGACTCGCTGGGGTTGTGGTCTTGGAGGGGTTGATGTCTTTCCTGAAGCTGGACTAGCTGGGGTTGGGGTCTTGGAGGGGCTGATGTCTTTCCTGTGTGGGCGGGTCTTCTGGATGCCGGGCGGCCCCGAAGATCAAGGGGGATGGGGGAAGGGCGGGCGGTCCCCGCTGGAGACCCAATCTCACCTGAAGCTGGACTGCTTTCTTTTTCTTACTGGCTAGCTCTGACTTAAGTAATTACCCCATAATTGTTAATCTAAGTATGTCTCTTACTGGAGAATAGTTCCGGGCTCCTACGCCATGGCATTCCATCTCAAACTCTCTTGTGTTTCTCCTTCCCAGAATCCTCCTGTACTCCTAGCCCCACTTATCTAGATTCCTATTGGCCAGCAGTAAGTTATTGACATATACACAGGACTTTCCCAACACTTAAAGTTATCCAATGTTATTGAAATACAGTAGGACCAGCCTAGAGCTGGCACACTCCACTAGTGCCTCCCTCCACTTGGTCTCATTTTGATCTGGTCCACTATTATCCAACACTGTACTGTAAGAATTAAAACCAAGAGCTCCCAGGAGAACAGATTTGCTTAGCCAGTTCCTGGCATCTGGTAGAGACAAAATAATATACTGGAATCCTTGTCAGGCAGTAAAGTCCAATTTCTTCCCAGAAGCCCCAATTCCTGATCTCCATTACTCAAAGTCCAAGCTACACACAACCTCACAACCTTCTCCAGGGAGTACCCCATCTTCTGCCCAGGGCTTGCTATACTTCCTTTTGAACCTTTTCTTCTTTGACAGTTTAAACTGGGGCTTAAGATCACTCTTCTTCTTCCTTTCTCTGGTCTGGTTCCCCTCCAAAAGCAATTGGTGTTGCTACAACACATGTGACCTCACAGGATTCTATGGTCACCAGGACAAAATGGAATTTCAAGGAAGGCCCTGCTGATGTCATGTGGAATGAACATGCCCACCCTGCTAACCAGCTTTCCTCATAACTCAGCAGAAGTCAGGTTTCACTATCTGGGAATCTCTCCTGGGACACAAAGCAAAACCTGCAGCTGTTCTTTCTTCCAACTAAAGGTTGTAAATCCTTTGAATCTCCCAAATGAGGGATTAACTCTACAGAATACAGGCTCTCTGAAGTGTGCACTTGCTCCATGCGAAAACTTTTCTGGTTATTGGAGTAATTAGGGGTTGAGGACTTGAATCCAGGCAGGTTTGTGTCCTCTAGGAATAATATGCGCCCAAAATAAAGTGTTGTGTAGGCTCCAGTAGTGACTCTACTTTCTGTTTGCATGGTTTCTTAGATCAACCTGGTATCTAACACATGCCTTTCATATCTGATCTGAGCACAAGCCTTGCTACACTATTGTGTTTTAGCCAAAAAGAACCTCCAGCCAGTCAGTGTCTTAACCGGAATTGCCCCAGTCTTGCCAAAGTGACATCAACATCTAGCTTAAAGAAAATGCTACTCCACCTGGTGGTTTCCACTGTGTTATAAGCCTGTATATAAGGCTGCTCCATCTCTACAATAAATAAGATACCTCTGAGGACAAAAAAGCAGACATCTTGTCATTCATTTCTATCTCCAGGGTTTCACCTAATATTTTAGGCTTCTTTTGGCGTGGGTACCACACATTGCCATTTCTGCTTAGTAGAGTAAGATCTACTGGCATGTGTTCTTTGCTTTTCTGACTGTCAGCTTGAAGGGTGAACCACAGTATCTGCTTCTGTGCTGTTAATTACCTCATTAGAGAATCAATCATCTTTGTATGGAAGAAGTCATAGTGCAGAGTAAGGAGTATTGGCATGCATGGTGTGTACTTACAGGAACTGTAAATTATCCAGTTATATTGCTATTAAGAGCATGTGTTCTGTCTATTATTTCTTCTTTGCCAGATAGAATACAGATTTTCTGAGGTTAAAATTCTCAGGAAGGACCAAATATCAAGAGACTTGATTATTGTGTGTTGCTGTAATTAACATGTTTTGAGCCCTGAAATATAACCTGGGTCTTGTGTCGGTCTTGGATTTATTCATAGGGAATTAATACACATAACACAATCAATAATCTAAAGTCTAAAAGGGAAAGAGTGTGCAGGCAGCTGGGGGAAAATGTTATTTAGAAACTTGGAGGGCATAGACTTTGATTAAGTTATTCTTTACTGTATCTGTTTTCTTTAAATGAAATGGTTTCAGAAGGAAAGAACTTGTGCTCTTGAAGGAAGTTAGATTAGACAGAGAATGGTTTCCTGGACTTACTTCTCATTGACTAGGACATGAACTTTACCTCATTCATTAGTTTGCTATGTCACCAGATATTTTCACATATCCAGAATCTGCCTTTATTCACCCTATTATTTTCCTCTCCATCAGGATGATAATGGAATGAATCTCTGAAACTTTAATTAAGACAACACGATTAAATAGTTCCTGTATTATAGTGGCTGCAGTTATGCTGACACTTCATAGCAATAAAACCACTAAGACACCCAACTTATCTTCATCCTCCCCATTACCAGTCCTCCACTGAAGCTCGTGCAGATTCAACAGGTACAGGCACATCCCACACCATTCAGAAGAACAGCAGACTCCAACAACCACATACAACACATAAAGGTCAGAAAAACCAGAACATATGCTGTATTTAGGAACTCAAATCCCTACAAATGTCAGCTGCAAAAACCCTACTAAGCATGGATACTTGGCACTCACCAAAGCCTCTCTATCCAGAAGGCAATTAATTAAACAGTTAATAGAGGAACAATCCACTCACCCAACAAAGACAACACAAGGAAAAACACTCATAACTATAAGCACCCTAAACCCAGATGAGAAAACGACAATACAAAAACATATAAAATATAATGGTGGACAATGTGGCATCAGCAAAAATTAATAGTCCTACAACTGTCTGACCTGAACAGTTCAACACAGTTGAGGTAGAATAAAACAACCTTACCAACTAGTTTATGAAGTTGATAGAAGCTCTTAAGTAGTAAATGAAAAATTGCTTTAAAAATTTGAGGATAATGAAACTTCGTTAATTGAAATTTCATGTGACAGAACAGCTCCATCAAATCCATGAGTTAAAAGAAAGGGTTCAAAAAGGCCCTCATGGCCTTCACCATCTTTCCATTTCTTACTGTAAATATTCTGTTGTAGCTAGGCATATTGAGAGGAGTTTCAATGGGTAACAATACCATTGGGTCCATTGCCAAAGATCTGAAAATTTGGAATTCATACTGAAGAGGGTAAAGCTGGTTGTGTGGCACCCATGACCATCACAATTTTATTGACATATGTCAAATCCTGTAATAGAAGCCATTTTCCTATATTTTTTCTGATAACAAAAACAGGTGTGTTCCAAGGGGAGGTGGAAAGTTCAATACTTCTAGCCTCCAATTGCTCTTGTACCAGCTGATAAGCAGCCTCCAATTTTATTTTAGATTGGGGCCACTTGTCTACCTACCTGGGTTGGTCTGAATTTCATGTGCTTGGAGTCGGTGATATGGTTGGAGGCTTAGTCACAATGGCCAGAGTTAAAAATGACCCAGTCCTGTCCAATTTTCCAATTTATTGGTAACAGAATTTCTTAAAGCAACTGGATGAGTGGTAATAACTGGTTGAGTGGTAAAAAGTTCTGTGTGCCCCTCATCATCTCTCCATCTGAGAAGTTCTGAGTTACAATCTGGAGCTACAGCCGTACCCATTCCTTGTAATATGTCACAGCACAATGGTAACCAATCACTAGTAGAACAGTTTAAGGGTTCATATGGGCAGTATTTTACTATTTGTTCCTCCTCAGCATTTTTAAATATTTGTCCAAGATCAGTCATTTGGTCCTTCTTCTTAGCACTAGCACTTCATGGGGCATCTTTCACTAATATCCAAATTGGGAAGGGGCAAATTGAAAACATTCCTATCGAGGCTATATATGAAAAACAATATATTTATTTATCAGAGAGAGAGAGAGTCGCACCGACCAGGAGGCAAAAGCATGGCTGGCTTCCAGGATAAAAAGGGAAGGCCCTTTTTCCTTTCATTTCCTTTTATCTCTACCTTGACCACGCCCTGATGGGCGGATAGCTCACTCCTACAATTCCCCTTTTAGTCTAAATAGAAGATAAAAACACATACAACATATATACGTAGAGGGTGATAATTAAGTTATAATCTACTTATCCTAAACTAAACATATCCATTCCACCTAAATTCTAAACTTATCTGAAAGGGATACCTAAGTCTGAACACCTTCCAATCCCAACCCTAAAATAATTGCAAAGTAACACTAACAGGTGTAAACTATCCTCTAATGTCAATAGTAGGGAGATGGGACATGGAATTCTCAAATTTACTTCCTGCTGAAGTGGGACGATGACAATCATGGGGACCTGTGGGAAGAAATTGTTTGTGTAACAAGAGTCTTAAGTAGGCCAGTTAGTCTCTGTTTTGCAGGAGAGGCTTGACTGAAGTTCCGGATTAGATTTTGATTTTGATTGAAGCTCTTGTCTGAAGCTCTGATCAGATTGTAGAAGATGCACTGTATCAGTTCCTTGGCCTGACAATGTGTCGGGTGATGTAGTTCCAAGCTGGTTTCAGGATGGTGCCTGTCAGGTGGGGTCGATGATGTGGGGCAGTTTAGATGTATCCAGTTGAATCAGGCGGGGTCAGGAAAGTGAATCCACATTCTCTTTCTGAAGCAGTTGAAGATCGCTGTCAAGAAATACCTTTGTCTCTAGAAAACTGAAATATTAATGTTAGCACAGAAATTCTTAACTTCTATGTGTACGAATACTGGGAAAGGCAACCCTGAGGAAGATAATACACATGAAGGAGATTAGAGATTTTGAAAATAATCAAATATACACAGATGACAGTCCCCATATATGTATATCTTTTTTGATGTCATTGTTTCTGTCTTATATCAATGGATCTTTGATATAATACAGAAAGTCTGAATTGCATTTTAACAATATGCTTGGGTTTAAAGCAGGAGAGCCAATCCAACTCCAAAGCCAGCAAAATTTAGATGAATTGGGACTCAGGCATATTAAGATGTAGAAGAAATAGAAATTATAATAACAAAATACAGAGATTTAGACATTGATAACACATCGCATTATTGCATGTTTGGTGTTCCTCTGAGTAGCTATCCTTTCTTCTTTAGGTATTCATATACCTAGGATTTTTTCACTGTTCAGAACTAATTGTCCTATAAAGACACAAACAGAATACTTCGCTTTCCTTTTATGAGGTCTCCTTATACTTAGCAGACCTTGTAGATGAGCTGTCATCCTTCCTCCTCCTGAGATGTTTTCTGTTCTGATCGAATCTTAATTAATTTAGATGGGATCCAAAGCTTTTCTTCTCCTGTGGAAACAAAAGCATAACCCCTTCCCCAACGTAACACATATCCTGGTTTCCAGACTGAGGTCATAACATCCTTAAAATACACTGGTTGGTTCAGTTCAGAAGTCTTCTCTGTAGTCCAGTGTCTTTCTGCTGCAGTTTGTCCTTTTTCATCAGCATTAAGAAAATTCAATGTTAGTAAAGCATTATGTAACCTGTGTTTAGGGGTCTTTGTTCTCCCCGGCTGTTTATGAAGCATCTCTTTTAAGGTTCTGTTAGATCTTTCAATCACTGCTTGTCCTGTGGGATTGTAAGGTATACCAGTTACATGTTTTATATTATAATATTTGAAGAATTGTTCCAATTTACTGGAGACATATGCTGGAGCATTGTCAGTTTTTATCGTTTTAGGTATACCCATAACAGCCATCACCTCTAAGAGGTGTGTAATAACAGAGTCAGCCTTTTCAGAGCTGAGGGCAGTAGCCCATTGGAATCCTGAGAACGTGTCTATGGTATGGTGTACATATTTTAAACTGCCAAATTCTGGGAAGTGAAATACATCCATTTGCCAAAGTTCATTTCTATGAATACCTTTAGGATTACAACCTGCTGGTAATGGAGTTTGATTGTAGAAGGAGCAACTGGGGCAATTTTTTACTATTTCTTTGGCTTGTTGCCAGGTGATAGAAAAATCCTTCTTTAAACCTTTGCTGTTGACATGGTGTTTCTTATGAAATTCTGAAGCTTCCAACACATTACCTACTAACAAACGATCAATTTCATCATTGCCTTGTGCCAGAGGACCTGGCAAACCTGTATGGGACCTGATGTGTGTTATATATATAGGATGAGTCCTGTTTCTGATGGTTTCCTGTAATTGTAAAAATAATGAGGTTAATTCTGTACTATCAGGAACAAATTCTGCAGTCTCAATATGCAAGACAACTCTTTCCGCATACTGAGAATCCGTGACTATATTGAGAGGCTCTGTAAAGTCTTTAAGTACCATGAGAATGGCATATAACTCTGCCTTTTGTACGGAGTTGTAAGGGCTTTGAACTACTTTACTTATATTTCCTGATTTATACCCTGCCTTACCTGATTTGTTTGCATCCGTGTAGAAGGTAAGAACTCCAGAAATAGGTGTTTGTCTCACGATACGTGGAAGAATCCAAATTGTTTTCTTTATGAATTTTATTCTCTCTGTTTTGGGATAGTTATTACTAATAGTTCCCAAAAAGTCACTGCAAGCTATTTGCCAATACTCATTATCTTTCCATAAGGAGGAAATTTCATCATTTGTTAAAGGTACAATAATTTCAGCTGGATCTTTCCCAGTCAATTGACGAAGCCTTAACTTACCTTTTAATATCAAATCAGAGATCTTTTCTATATATGTTTTCAATTTTTTATTCTGTTTATGTGGCAGAAATACCCATTCTAGTATGATGTCTTCCCTCTGCATTAGTATTCCTGAGGGGTATTCTCTAGATGGTAAAATAACTAGAATACAATCCAGGTTTGGATCCACACGGTCCACATGTGCTTCTAATATTCTCTTTCTACACATTCTAATTCTTTTTCAGCCTCAGCTGATAGTACTCGTGGGCTGTTTAGATCTTTATCTCCTTTTAAAGCCATTTTCAAATGTTTCAAATCATGCCCTTCTACACCGATAATTGTCTGTAATTGAGAGATTTCACCTAATAGTTTTTGAAGATCATTAAGAGTCCGGTAACGATCTCTTCTAATCTGTACTTTCTGTGGTCTAATTTTCTGAGCATCTATTTTATAACCTAAATAGTTAATAGAATCTCCTCTTTGTATTTTTTCTGTTGGGCGGGTAGCTTTGTGGGGTTCACTCCTACACTTGTGTACTCTGAAGA
>NW_024433128.1:0-614 GCF_017639785.1 Mesocricetus auratus | reverse complement strand
GCCTTATGGACAAGTGCACAACAGAGATATGCAGAGCAGAAAAACCACCCTAGGAGGTCCTATGGATCATAATAGCCACTTTACCAATTAACACAAGGCAGGTCATCCAAACCTGGAAGTTCACAAGTCCTGAGACACCCCCAGACACATCCCTTATGCTGCCCTACAAGATCCCTGCCTCATGATTTCTTGGGGTACTTTTTCAAGTCATCAGCTTTGGTGGGTGGCTGAAAGGACTGAACTAATGTGGTTAGCTTGTTAAACAGCAACAGTAAAAGACTCTGCTTTTTCATCAAAATGGACCTCTTGGTGATTTTGGGATACAGAATTTGGTCAGAATGCAGCCGGATTATTTGAGTCAGATTCACAGACTCATGAAAATTGTCCCTGAACAATAAATAGAAATAATGAAAAATGTGAGGTTTTAGGTGTTGCTTCAGACAATAAAGACTTTTGCAATCAAGGCTAAAACGTATTTTGAATCAGAAGACCACATTCGAAGGAAAGAAATCCCTATATCATTCCTCTGGCATCCACAAAAGCACTTTCCAATATGTGTATCTGGAAACAGTGTAATAAAGAATGCACTTTTTTACAATAGCAAGACATGTAAT
>NW_024433127.1:0-1464 GCF_017639785.1 Mesocricetus auratus | reverse complement strand
GGGAACAGAGTGGAGTTGGGTGGGGGTACTGGAGAAACTAGGTGGGAGAAGCAGGCGTGAAGGGGAGGGAGAGGGAGCTGGGACTGCCATGGAAAGCAAGCTTGTTTCTAATTTAAATATATAATAAAAAATGTGTTTAAAAAGAGAAAGAGCATTACCTTAGTCAGACAGCCAACCTGTGGTGAGAGGAGAATGTGCTCAAGGTGATTAAATTCACAGTGAACACATAGAACCATTTGGTTCTATTTAGCTTATGATGCCTTCAGTTCATGTCAATGGCTTAGTCAAATCTTAATATCTTATTCTAATACAGACTCCAGACCATTGCTCCATCTGTCCATTCAAACTTTCACATTCTACTTTTTTTCCTTTTCCAGCATTCAATGGATTGATCATATTTTTCTAATATGATTGGGAACTAAATTTCTGTTTAACGTTCTCAAGGACGAAGGCCTTGATATTAGTCCAAAACACAAGAAAAAATATTTTCTTCTAAGAAGTCTGACTTCCTGCATAATCCTTACACAGACAGAGCATGTCTTGAGGGATGATGATGTCCAATGTCCTGACTGGAGATATCACTGATCCTTAGATGTGGATGTTTTCAGTGCCAAGCTTGCTTCTCCAGGGCTTGGAGAGTCACAGAGAATAAAATTCTCTGGGAAATGGCCCAGAGAGAAAAATTGCATTCTTTTATGTTCTCAGTTTCAGATTTACAATTTGAATAAGAACTTTCCCGTTCACAAAATTGCAAGCAAAAAACATGTTCAGTGAGAAATATATAGAGGATACTTGAGAAACTAATTGGCAGTGCCAAGAAAGTTGGAGAAATTCTTATTTCTGACTACTTTAAGGACTATAAGAAAATTGGATTTTAAAAATCATTTGAAAGCATTTCAGTTCCTGGGGCATTTCTGAGAGAAGAGTTAAGTCTGTGTGGTGTTGTGTCTCAACACATGTCTGACTAGGGTCTATTCACCATTCTCTACTTTCTGACATCTCAATGGTTTTCTGAAGATTGCTGGTTGTACGTTCATCCTCCTCGGGCGAGTCTTCCAAAGCCCTCTGAAGAACCCTTTTGAGGGACCGATGATGTCTATTTTGCCTAAAGGAGCCTACAAAGAAGTAAATGATGGGGTTGGAACAGCTGTTCACACAGGACAGGACAGAGGTAATTCGGTAAAAATGACACAAGGGATGATGCAAATGAACTTCAAGCCAGTATAACAGGAACAGGTAAAACCCAAGAGGTAGGCCACAGGTGAGGAAGATGATCACTGTGAGTGAGATGGTAACATACAGCCTGGTCAGTGGGTTCCGACTGGAACCACAGAGGATCCTGACCAGTAGGGCCACACTGGACCCAAAGAGAAGCATGAAGAGAAAGATCAGAAATGCAGTTACAATAAAATTTACATTTTTCCACAAATGTTGATGATCCTCACTCAGGAATCCTGAAGCACC
>NW_024433126.1:0-19388 GCF_017639785.1 Mesocricetus auratus | reverse complement strand
TGCTCACAGAGTGAGTTTCAGTACAGCCAAGATTGTTTCACTTATGCACACTCTCAAAATAAAACCTGACAACTTTTCAAGCTCAAGGTGATGTTGCAGTCCTCTAGTCCCAAAAGTTGGCAGGCAGAGAGAGCAAAACTCTGAGTTAAATACCTGATATTTGAACAAATTTTGAACCAAAGCAAGGGCGACTCCCCATGGTAGACCAAGAAAACATGAGTCTTCTGTCATTGATGGGATACTCTCACCACAACTCAGGGTAGAGGTGAGCTTGTGCCTTCTCACAGTCTCAACTTCTGCTTTTCCTCGCTGGCATGTCCTGGCCTGCGAACTGCAAGCAGGTCAATTGAACTCTGGGGACCAAGCAACTATAAGCCTGTTGATGTTCCTGTGCTGGTCCTGTTCCCAAACATAAGGTGACGGAGTGACTCAGACCCCCCTGTACCCACTGAGAGACCCATCAGTGTATTTTACCAAATTGTAACCTCTGGAAAAGAATCTTGTACTTGTAAATACCAAGAGAGAATAGACCCTACCTGCACCCACTCCATGAAGGAATGCAAAGTTGACAGTATAAGCACACATTCAAAGACAGAAAAAATATGAGGGTAAATTTGTTTAGGGACTTTACACCAGGAACATCTGAACATCTCTGTACAGATCTTAAAAACAATTTCAATAAGATGATACATTCCCTAAAATAGGAAATGGGGAAAACCCTTAAAGAAATGGAATAAAAGACTAACCAAAAATTGCAAGGCTTTAAATTTCAAATAGAGACAATGAAAATGCACAGTCTGAGTACATCTGAAAAGAGAAAAGCTGAGTAAATGATGTGGAACTACAGATGCAAGAATAACCAAAACAATTCATGTGATAGAAGAGAGAATAGAAGAAACTGAAGATTCACTAGGAGAAATAAATTCATTGATAAAATAAAATCTTAATTCCAAACATATCACAAACTCACAAGATCCATGAAAATATGGGATACCATGAAAATGCCAAACCTAACAATAATAGAAATAGAAGAGAGTGAAAGAACCCACCTCAAATTTGCCAAAATCATATTCTACAGAATCACAGAAGAAAACGTTTGCCCTCCCGGAACGACCACCCTGAGTCTGACCACAAATCAGTCTTTAGTGTCTTCTGGTCCTTTCCAGGTGCTTAAGGTGATTGGGGGCCGTGCTCTGAGCCCTAGGTCCTGAATCCCCTGGCTCCATCTCCCTGAGTATTTTCTACACCTAGAGAAGATCTGCCCCACCTGGAAGGATCACCCTGAGTCTGCCCACACCTCAGTCTTCAGTTTCTTTGGTGCT
The DNA here is from genome assembly GCF_017639785.1 of Mesocricetus auratus. Taxonomy (NCBI): domain Eukaryota; kingdom Metazoa; phylum Chordata; class Mammalia; order Rodentia; family Cricetidae; genus Mesocricetus; species Mesocricetus auratus. The sequence goes on along the minus strand of NW_024433126.1, from coordinate 18,066 downwards.
ATCCTGGTGCTTAAGGTGAGTGATGGCACTGCTATGAGCCCCAACACTCTACATCCCTGACTCCATCTCCCTGGGTACTTTCTGTTCTTAGAGAGGACCTGAGCCTCTGGAAGGACCATCCTGATTCTGCCCACACCTCAGTCTTCATGATCTTTTGGTCCTTTCTCAGTGCTTAAGGTGAGTGGGGACCGTGCTCTGAGCCCCAACTCCCTACATCCCGGTCTCTGTCTCTCTGGTCATTTTCTGCACCTAGAGAGGACCTGTGTTCCCAGAATAACTCTGAGTCTGCATACACCTGTGTCTTCCACTCCTGTCCCTGTGCCAATGGTGGGTGGGTGCCCTGCTCTGAGCTACAACTCCCTATATCCCACAGCTTCATCTAACTAGGCATTTTCAGTGCCTTGAGAGGACCTGCTCCTCCCAGAAGGACCAACCTGAGTCTGCTGATACTCAGTTTTCAGTGACTTCTGGTCATTTCCTGTTGCTTAAGGTGAGATAGGGGCAAGATATGAGCCCCATCTCCCAACACCCCTGGCTCCACCTCCCTGGGCATTTTTTGCACCTACAGAAGATCTTCCCCTCCAATAAGGATGACCCTGAGTCTGTCCAAAATTCAGTCTTAGGTGTCTTCTGGTCCTTTCGTGGTGCTTAAGGTGAATGACCATAATCAGAGACCCAAGCCCCTACATCTGAAATCATATCCATGGGCATTTTCTACACTTAGAGAAGACCTGCCTCTACCAGAAGGATCCCCAACACTCTGCCCACACCTGTGTTTTCCAGTCTATTCCTTGTGCTTTAGGTGAGTCAGGGCCCTGCTGTGAGCCTCAACTCCCTATATCCTCGACTTTGTCTCCTGGGGCGTTTTCTCCTCCGAGAGAGCTACACCTCCTGGAAGGACCACCCTGAGTAAGCCCACAGCTGTGTGTTCTGGTGCTTATGGTGAATGGGGGCTCTCTTCTGAGCCCCAACTCTCTAGATCCCCTACTTCATCTCGTTGGTTGTTTTCTATGCCCAGAAAGCACCTGTGCCTCCGGCAAGGATCACCCTGTGTCTGCCCACACGTGTGTCTTCTGGGCCTTTCCTGGTAATTAATAGGAGTGGGGGCACTGCTCTGTGCCCCAACTCCCTAAATCCCCAGCTCCTTCTCCCTGGGCATTTTCTGCACCTGGAGATGACCTGCCCGACCCCAGTAGGACCAACATGAATCTGCCCACATGTTAGTCTTCAGTGTCTTCCGGTACTTTACTGGTGCTTAGGGTGGGTGGGTGTCCTGCTCTGAACCCCAACTCCTTACATCCCTTGTTATACTTCACTGGGCATTTTCTGTGCTAGAGAAGACGTCCCCCACAGATGGACCACCCTGAATCTGCCCACATCTCAGTTTTCCATGTCTTCAGGTCCTGTCATGGTGCTTAAGTTGAGTGGTGGCCCTGCTCTGAGCCCCGACTCACTTCATCCCCTTCTCAGACTGCCTGGGTGTTTTCTACAACTAGAGAACACCTGCACTTCCCAGAAGGAATCACCCAGTTTCTGTTCACACCTGAATCTTCTGGTTATTTCCCAGTGCTTAAGGCAAGTGGGGGCCCTGCTCTGAGCCCCAACACCCTACATCCCCAGCTCCATTACCTGGGCATCTTCTGTGCCTAGAGAAGACCTGCTCCTTCCGGAAGGACAACCCTTAGTGTTCCCACACCTCAGACTTCAGTGTCTTCTGGTCCTTTAGATGCTTAAGTTGGGTGGGGGACCTGCTCTGAATCCCAACTCCCTTATCCCCAGCTCCATCTCCCTGGGTGTTTTCTGCGCCTAGATAAGACCTATGCCTCCCGGTATGATCACCGTGAATCTGCCCACAGCTCTGTCTTCCAGGCCTTTCATGTAAGGTGAGTGGGGGCCCTGCTCTGAACCCCAACTCCCTACATCACTGGATCCATTTCCCTGGGCACTTCCTGTGCCTAGAGAAGACCTGCTCCCATGCAAGGATCAAACTGTGTCTGTGCATACCTCAGTCTTCAGTGTCTTCTGGGACATTCCCGGTGCTTAAGGTGAGTGGGGGATCTGCTCTGAGCCCCAACTCCCTACATCACCCAGCTCCATCTACCTGGGCATTTACTACACCTAGAGACAACCTGCCCCTCCCAGAAGGACCACCCTGAATCTATGCAAACCTTAGTCTTCAGTATCTTCTGGTCCTTTCCTGGTGCTTAAGGTGAGTGGGGACGCTGCTTTGATCCCCAATTCCCTACATCCCAGACTCTGTCTCCCTGGACATTTTCTCTGCCCAGAGAAGACCTACACCACCCAGAAGGACATACCTGAGTCTGTGCACACCTGTCTTCAGTGTCTTCTGGTCGCTTCCTTGTGCTTAAGGTGAGTGGGAACCCTGCTCTGAGCCTCAACTCCCTGACTCTGTCTCCATGGGCATTTACTGCACCTAGAGAAGACCTATGCCTCCCAGAAGGATCACATTTCTTTCTTCCGGTCCTTTCCTGGTGCTTAATGTGAGTGGGTGCCCTGCTCTGAGCCCCAACACCATCATGCTAAGCTTCATTACCTAGGCATTTTCTGTGCCTAGAGAAGACATGTCCCTTACAGAAGACCACCCTGAGTGTTCTCACACCTCAGTCTTCAGTGTCTTCCGGTCCTTTAGGTGAGTGGGAGCCCTGCTTTGAGCCCAAACTTCCTACATCCCTGAACCGTATGCCAGGGAATTTACTGTCGCCTAGAGAAGACCTATGCTTCCTGGAAGGATCACGCTGAGTTAGCCCACACCTGTGTCTTCCGGTCCTTTCTGGTGCTTAAGGTGAGTGGGAACCCCAACTCCCTACATCCTTGGCTCCATCTCTCTGGGTGTTTTCTGTTCCTAGATAAGACTAGCACCTCCTGGAAGGATCATCCTGAATCTGGCCATACCTGTGTCTTCTGGTCCTTTCCCAGTGATTAAGATGAGTGGGGACCCTCCTCTGAGCCCCAATTCCCTACATCCCCAGATCCATCTCCCTAGGCATTTTCTGCACCTAGAGAAGACAAAAGCCTCCAGGAAGGATCACCCTGTGTCTGCCCACACCTGTGTCTTCCAGTCTTTCCTGGTGCTTAAGGTGAGTGTGGGCCGTGCTCTGAGCAGCAACTACCTACAGCCCCGGCTCTGTCTCCCTGGGTGTTTCCTGCACCTAGAGGAGACCTGCTCCTCCCAGAAAGATCACCCTGAATCTGCCCACACCTCAGTCTTCAGTGTCTTTCAGTCCTTTCCTGGTGCTTCAGGTGAGTGGTGGCCCTGGTCTGAGCCTACAAATCCCTACATCACCGACTCTGTCTCCCTGGGCTTTTGCTGCATCTCGAGATAGAACTATGCCTCCTAGAAGGATCACCCCACATCTGCACTGATTTGTGTCTTCCTGTCCTTTCCCAGTGCTTAAGGTGTGTGGGGGCCCTGCTCTGATCCCCACCTCACTACTTCCCCAGCTCCCTCTCCCTGGGCATTTTCTGTGCCTAGAGAAGACCTGCCCCTCCCGGAAAGACCACCCTGAATCTGTTCACACCTCAGTCTTCAGTGTCTTCCAGTCCTTTCCTTCAGGTGAGTGTGAGACCTGCTCTGAGCCTCAACTCCCTACATCACTGACTCAGTCTCCCTGGGCATTTGATGAACCTAGAGAAGACCTATGCCTCCTGGAACAATTATCCCGATTCTGCCCCCACCAGTGTCTTCTGGTCTTCTGCTGCTACTTAATGTGAGTGGGGGCCATCTTCTGAGCCCAAACTAATCTCTACTCCCTACATCCCTGGCTCTGTCTCCCTGGGGATTTTCTGCACATAGAGAAGACCTGCACATCCTGGAAGGATCACCCTGAGTCTGCCCACAACTGTGTCTTCCAGTCCTTTCCTGGTGCTTCAGGTGAGTGAGGGCCCTGCTCTGAACCCCACCTCCCTACATCACTTAATCCATTTCCCTGGGAATTTTATGTGCTTAGATAAGACCTGCTCCCATGCAAGGACCAACCTGAGTCTGCCCACACCTCAGTCTTCAGTGTCTTCTGGGACTTTCTCGGTGCTTAAGATGAGTGGGGGATCTGCTCTGAGCCCCAACGCACTCCATAACCCAGCTCCATCTACCTGGACATTTTCTACACCTAGAGAAAACCTGTCCCTCCAAGAAGGACTACCCTGAGTCTGCCCACACCTTAGATTCAGTGTCTTCTGGTCCTTTCCTGGTGCTTAAGGTGAGTGGGGGCACTGCTCTGAGCATCAACTCCCTAAATCCCTGACTCCATCTCCTTGGGCATTTTCTCTGCCTCAAGAAGACCTACACCACACAGAAAGACATTCCTGAGTCTGCCCACACCTCAGTCTTCAGTGTCTTCTAGTTGCTACGTGGTGATTAAGGTGAGTGGGTGTCCTGCTCTGAGCCTCAGCTCCCTACATCCCTAACTCCATCTCACTGGGCATTTGCTGCTCCTAGAAAAGACAAATGCCTCTAAGAAGCATCACCCTGAATCTGCCCACCCTTGTGTCTTCTGGTCATTAATGCGAGTGGGGGCCCTGCTCTGAGCCCCAAAACCCTACATCCATAGTCTCTGTCTCCCTGTGCATTTTCTGTTCCTAGAGATGAATGGCCCTCCTGGTAGGACAACCGTGAATCTGTGCACACCTTAATCCTCATTGTCTTCCCATCCTTTTTCAGTGGGTAAGACCCCTCTCATGTCTATGTTGATCTTGAGAGTGTCCTAGACTCACCTTTAAACACTGAAGTATTTTACCTGCTTGAATGCACTTAAATGGATCCTTAGACCCAAACCCACCAGGTGTGGAAGAGACCCCATGAGCACCCCTGAAAGAAAGGATGTGAAAAAGGCAAAAGAAAAACACAGCCAACAACAGTGGAACCAGTAGGATACCACCAGAGTTTAGCAAGTCTACACCAGCAAGACCTGAACATATCAACACAGATGAAACAGAAAAGAATGACCTTCAAAACAACCTCCTGAAATTGATAGATGCCCTCAAAGTGAATATGAGAAAGTCCCTTAAAGAAATGGAAGAAAACACAAACCAAAAATGCAAGAAATCAACGAATCCTTTAATGAAAGCAAGGAAAGCCAAGAAAAAAATCAAACAGATGAAGGAAACAATTCAAACAGATTAAGACCTGAAAACTGAAATGGAGACAATAAGAAAAACACAAACTGAGATAATGCTGTAATTGGAAAGGCTGAATAAACAATCAGGAACTACAGATGCAATCATAACTAACAGAATATAAGAGATGGAAGACAGAATCTCATGCACTGAAGATAAACTAGAGGAAATAGATTCATCGACATATGAAGTCTTAAATCCAACAAATCTTTAAAACAATATATCCATGAAATATGGGACACCGTCAATAGACCAAATCTAAAAATAATAGGTATATAAGAAGGAAAAGAAGCCCACATCAATGGTGCAGAAATCACATTCAACAAAATCATAGAAGACAATTTTCCCAACCTGAAGAAGGTGATGCCTGTGAAACTACAAGAAGCTTACCGAAAACCAAAGAGACTGGACCAAAAATGTCCTCTCATGATATAATAATCAAAACATCAAACATACAGAATAAAGAACGAATATTAAAAGCAGAAAAGGAAAAAGGCCAAGTAACATATAAAGGCACCAGCCCATCACCCAATCCGCTTGATCTTTCCAGGCCTGCTCCTGGCATCCAGAAGACCCGCCCACACAGGAAAGATATCAGCCCTTCCAAGATCCCCAACCCCAGCAAGTACAGCTTCAGGACACCAGGAGACCTGCCAACCCAGCGAAGACGTCAACAATTCCAAGACGCCAACCCCAGTGAGTCCAGCTTCAGGAAAGACATCAAACAGCCCTTCCAGGCCCCAAACTCCGTGTCAGCATCCCCAGCTTCAGCTGCAGGAAGGAAGGAAGGAAGGAGACCAGTGGAGACGGAAAGACCCCAACAGCACCCACTGGAAGAAGAGATGGGAAGAAGACAGAATAAGAGCTCACTCAGCAATAGAAACACCAACATGACCCCACCAGAATCTAGGGATCCAACACCAGCAAGACCTGAAAAGCACTACATAGATGAAGAAGAGGAGACAGACCTTAAAAATTATTTCATGAAGATGATGGAGACCCTCAAAGAAGAAACAAGGAAATCCCTTAAAGAAATAGAAGAAAAAACAAACAAAAAATCCATGAAATGGGGGAAAATTCAAGCAATAAACAAATCTCTCAAAGAATCTAAAGAGCACCAAGGAAAAACAACCAAAAAATGAAGGAAACAACTCAAACAGTTGAAGGATTGATAGCTGAAATAGAAATGATAAAGAAAACACTGAATGAAGGGATGCTGAAGATAGAAAAGCTGGGTAAACGATCAGGAACTACAGATGCAAGTATCACCAATAGAATACAAGAGATAGAAGAGAGAATCTCAGGTGTTGAAGACTCATTAGAGGATATAGAGTCATCAACCAAAGAAAATCTCAAAACCAACAAATCCTTAACACAAAATATCCAGGAAATATGGGACACCGTGAAGAAGCCTAACCTGAGAATAATAGATATAGAAGAAGGTGAAGAAATTCAACTTAAAGGTACAGAAAACATATTCAACAAAATCATAGAAGAAAACTTCCCTAACCTAAAGAAAGATATGCCTATGAAAGTACAAGAATCTTACAGAATACCAAATAGGCTGGACTAGAAAAAGACGTCACCTCGCCATATAATAATCAAAACATCAAACCTACAGAGTAAAGAGAAAATATTAAGAGCAGCTAAAGAAAAAGGCCAAGTAACATACAAAGGCAGACCTATCCGAATTATACCTGACTTCTCAATGGAAACGATGAAAGCCAGAAGATCCTGGACAGATGTCCTACAAACGCTAAGGGAACAAGGATGCCAGCCCAGACTACTATATCCAGCAAAGCTCTCAATTACCATAGATGGAGAAAACAAAATATTCCATGACAAAGCCAGATTGAAAAAATACGTATCCATGAATCCAGCTATACAGAAAATGCTAGAAGGAAAACCTAGAGCCAAGGAAGATAACTACATTCACAAAGACACAGGCAATATTTAATCACACTTTACAAAACACCAAAAGAAAAATGGAGGAGAAACTACACAAAATAACGTCACTAACAATAAATCAAGCACAAGCAAGGATCACCAATCAATGGTCATTAATATCCCTCAATGTCAACGGCCTCAACTTGCCTATAAAAAGACACAGACTAGCAGAATGTATATGAAGACAGAACCCTTCCTTCTGCTGCATACAAGAAACACATCTCAACATCAAAGACAGACGTTATCTCAGAGTAAAGGGTTGGGAAAAGATCTTCCAATCAAACGGTCCCAAGAAACAAGCGGGTGTAGCAATCCTAATATCTAACAAATTAGACTTCAAATTAAAATCGATCAAAAGAGATGAAGAAGGACACTTCATATTCATCAAAGGAAAAATACATCAAGACGAAGTCTCAATTTTAAACATCTATGCGCCAAATACAAAGGCACCTACATTCGTGAAAGAAACATTACTAAAGCTCAAAATGCACATAAAATCTCATCACACTAATAGTAGGAGACTTCAACACTCTGCTCTCACCGCTAGACAGGACCTCCAGACAGAAACTTAACAAAGAAACAAAAGAACTAATAGAAGTTATGACCCAACTGGGTTTAACAGACATCTATAGAACATTCCACCCAAATACAAAGGGATATACCTTCTTCTCGGCACCACATGGAAGGCCTGGGCAACCTATGGGGCCCTGAGCTGTGGATCAGTGTCTATCCCTCATATACAAGCAGTCTTCGTGTGCCTATAGCACAATCAGGGATGCTCTCTCAGCCTGGGCTATTAGGGGAGTGCCTGGACCCTACCCAGAGTAAAATGACAGACTCTGATATCCCCTATGTGGAAGGATTTGGCAATAGGGTGGGAGGGTGGGGGGAAAGGGGAGTGCGGGAGGAGGGGAGGGAGAGGGAACTGGGATAGACATGTAAAACAAGCTATTTAAAATAAAAAAATTGAAAAAAAGAAATAACTCACTCTATGATTAATATTTAGATTAACACACACTCTGTGATTAATATTTCGACGAAAACACATACTCTATGATTAATATTTATAGATAAAAATACACACTGTGATAAATATTTAGAGATAAACACACACTCTGTTATTAATATTTACATTAACAAACAATGATTAATATGAAGAGATAAACACACACTTCATGATTAATATTTAGAGATAAACACACACTCTATTATTAGTATTTAGAGAAAAACACACACTCTATGATTAAGTTTGAGAGTTAAACAAATTCTCTGTGATTAATATTTAGAGGTAAACCCACACTATGATTAATATTTAGATAAACACAAACTGTTATTAATATTTTGATATAAACAAACACTGTGATTAATAGTAATATAAATCAAAACACTATGATTAATATTTAGAGATAAACACACTCTCTATCATTAATATTTAGAGATAAACACAAACTCTGTGAATAATATTTAGAGATAAACACACACTCTATGATTAATATATAGATAAACACACACTCTATGGTTAATATTTGAGATAAACACACACTCTATGATTAATATTTAAATAAACACACACTGTGATTAATATTTAGAGATGAACAAACACTCTGTGATTAGTATTTAGATAAATAAAAACACTATGATTAATATTTAGAGATAAACACACTCTCTATGATTAATATTTAGAGATAAATACATTCTGTATGATTAATATTTAGAGATAAACATACACTTTGTGATTAATATTTAGAGATAAACACACACTCTATGATTAATATATAGATCAACACACACTCTATGGTTAATATTTGAGATAAACACACACTCTATGATTAAAATTTAAATAAACACACACTGTGATTAATATTTAGAGATGAACAAACACTCTGTGATTAATATTTAGATAAATAAAAACACTATGATTAATATTTAGAGATAAACACACTCTCTATGATTAAGGTTTAGAGATAAACACATTCTGTATGATTAATATTTAGAGATAAACACACACTCTGTGATTAATATTTAGAAATAAACACATACCCTGTGATTAATATTTATTGATAAACACTCTGTGATCAATATTAACAGATAAACAAACACTCTATGATTAATATTTAGAGTAACACACACTCTGTGATTAATATTTAGACAGAAACACACACTTTATGATTAATATTTACATAAACACAGTCTATGGTTAATATTTAGATAAATACACACTCTATGTTTAATATTTAGAGATAAACACACACTCTATGATTAATATTTAGATAAACACACACTCTATGGTAAATATTCAGAGATAAACACACACTCTATGATTAATATTTATAGATAAAAATACACTCTGTGATTGATATTTAGAGATAACACACTCTGTGATTAATATTTAGATAAACACACACTCATTGATCAATATATAGAGATAAACACACACTCTATGATTAATATTTAGATAAACACACACAATATGGTTATTATTTAGAGATAAACACACACTCTGATTCACGAACATCTGATCTTTGACAAAGAAGCTAAAAATATACAATGGAAAAAAGAAAGCATCTTCAACAAATTGTGCTGGCATAACTGGAGGCTGACATGTAGAAGAATGCGGATCGATCCATGTTTTTCACCCACCATGCACAAAACTTAAGTCCAAATGGATCAGCCACACTGAACCTCTTAGAAAGTGGGTGGTACCCTTGAACGATTTGGTACAGGAGACAACCTCCTGAACATAACACCAGTAGCACATACAGTGAGATCAACAATTAATAAATGGGACCTACTGAAACTGAGAAGCTTCTGTAAGGCAAAGGACCCAGTCAGCAAGACAAAAAGGCAGCCCACAGAATGGGAAAAAATATTCACTAATCCCACATCTGACAGAGGGTTGATCTCCAAAATTTACAAAGAACACAAGAAGCAAGTCTCCAAAACATCAAAGGACCCAATTAAAAAGTGGGCAGCAGAACTAAATAGTTTTCAATAGAGGAGTCTAAAATGGCTGAGAGGCACTTGAGAAAGTGCTTAACATCCTTAGCCATCTGGGAAATGCAAATCAAAACAACTCTCAGATACCATCTCACTCCTGTCAGAATGGCTAAAATCAAAAACACTAATGACAATATATGCTGGAGAGGATGTGGTGAAAGGGGGACACTCCTCCATTGCTGGTGGGAGTGCCAACTGGTTCAGCCACTTTGGAAATCAGAAAAATGGGAATAAACCTACCACAAGACCCAGCAACTCCACTCTTAGGCATATATCCAAATGATGCCCATTCATAAAACAAAGATGTCTGTTCCACTATCTTCATAGCAGCTTTATTTGTAATAGCCAGAACTTGGAAGCAACCTAGATGTCCCTCAACCGAAGAGTGGATAGAGAAAATGTGGTACATCTACACAATGGAGTATGATTCAGCAGAAAAAAATAATAGAATCATGAGACTCGCAGGAAAATGGATGACACTAGAAGAAACCATCCTGAGTGAGGTAACCCAGTCACAAAAAGAGAAACATGGCATGTACTCTCTCATATATGGATTTTAGACATAGATCTGGGGAGTGCCAGCCTACAATCCTATGGCCAGAGAGTCTGGGAAACAGAAATTTCATTTAGTGGCTGATCTAAGAAGAGGCAGACTCCCTCGGTTAAGAACTGAGCTGAACTCAAGAAAGCCAGTAACAGAGAGGGAGGACTGATGATCAAAGGGATTAAGACTGGGCTGGTTTAACCCCCAGAAACAGCTGACCAGACAAAGGTTAGCTCTTGAATCCCAGGCATCAGCCTGGGAATCCAGCATGGGACTGATCAAGACTCCCTGAATCTGGGTGTCAGTGAGGAGGCCTAGAGAATCTATTGAGCCTTGGGCAGCGGATCAGTACCCATCCCTAGTATACACATGGACTTTGGACTCCCATAGAACAACGTGAGGTGCAACCACACACTGAACTCTTGGGAAAGGTACTCGGCCCTGCCCTATATGAAATGACAGACTATGGACACCCCCATGGAGGGCCTCACCCTCCCTGGGGGAATGAGGGGATAATGGGGGGGTTGGGGAAGGGCACAGGAGGAGGGGAGAGAAAGGGAGAGGGACATGGAACTGACTTGTGAAGCAACCTTGTTTCTTATCTAATTTTAAACTGGAAAATAAAAAAAACGAATAGTAGAAAAAAAATTACAGATAAACACTCTATGTTTTATATTTAGAGTTAAACACTCTATGATTAATATTTAGTGATAAATACAACACTATGATCAATATTTAGAGATAAACACACACTCTGTGATTAATATTTAGAGATAAACACACCCTGTGATTAATATTTAGATAATCACACACTCTGTGATTAATATTCATAATAAACACACACTCAATGATTAATATTTAGAAGATAAAGACACAATGTGGTTAATATTTAGAGGTAAACACACAATCTATGATAAATATTTAGAGGTAAATACACTCTATGATTAATATTTAGAGATAAACACATGATCTATGATTAATACATAGAGATATACACACTCACTATGATTAATAATAGAGATAAAAACACATTCTATGATTAACAATTAGAGATAAACTCACACTATATGAGTAGGAATAACAGATAAACACACACACAACAATCAATATTTAGATAATCACACAGTCTGTGATAACAAACTATGATTAATGTATATAGATAAAACACATTCAATGAATAATATTTAGAGATAAACACACACACTATGAATAATATTTAGATAATCACACACTCTGTGATTAATATTCATAATAAACACACACTCCATTATTAATATTTAGAAGATGAAAACATACTTTATGATTCATATTGAAGATAAACACACCATGAATAATGTATATAGATAAAACATATTCAAGGAATAATATTCAGAGATAAACACACACTCTGTTATTAATATTTTGAGATAAACAGACACTCTGTGATTAATATTTATATAATCACACACACTGTGATTAATATTCATAATAAACACACACTTAATGATTAATATTTAGAAGATAAAAACACACTGTGATTAATATTTATACATAAGCACACACTCTGTGATTATTGTTTAGAAGATGAACACACACACTATGATTAATATTTACAGATAAACACATACTCAATGATTAATACTTAGAGATAAACAAACAGTCTATGATTCATACTCAGAGATAGACACACACTCTATGAGAAATATTAGTAATTAACACTCTATGATTAATATTTAGAAAGAAACAAACATTTTGATTAATATTTAGAGATATACACATATCTAGAGATAAACACACATTATAAGATTAATATTTAGAGATAAACATACACTGTATGATTAATATTTAGAGATAAACATACACTCTATGATTAATATTTAGAGATAAATAAACTCTATGATTAATATTGAGAGATAATCACACACTCAAAGAATAATATTTAGAGATAAAACCGTTATGTGATTAATATTTGGAGATAAACACACACTCTATCATTAATTTTTAGAAGATAAACACTCTGTGATTAATATTTAGAGATAAACAGACACATTATCATTAATATTTAGGAGACAAAAACACAATCAATGATTAATATATAGAGATGAGCAGACACTCTATGATTAAAATTTAGAAGATAAGAACACTCACTGAGATTAATATATAGAAATAATCACACACTCAATGATTAATATTTAGAGATAAATACACTCAATGATTAATACTTAGAGATAAACACACACTCTATGATTAATATTTAGAGATAAACACTCAATGATTAATAATTAGAGATAAACACACACTCTGTGATTAATATTTAGAGATAAACACACACTCTAAGATTAATATTTAGAGATAAATACACTCTGATTAATACTTAGGGATAACACAATTTATGATTAATATTTCATGATAAACACACTCTTTATGTTTAATATTAAGAGATAAATAAACTCTATGATTAATATTTAGAGAAACACATGATCTACGATTAATACTTAGAGATAAACACACACACTAAGATTAATATATAGAGATAAATGCACTCTATGATTAATATTTAGAGGTAAACACACACTATGTGATGAATATTTAGAGATAAACACACACTCTGTGGTTAATATTTAGAGATAATCACACACTCAAAGATTAATATTCAGATACACACACTATGTGATTCATATTTGGAGATAAACACACACTCTATGATTAATATGTAGAGATAAACACATGATCCATGACTAATACTTAGAGATAAACACACATTATATGATTAATATTTAGAGATAATCCCACACTCTATGATAAATATTGAGAGATAAACACACGATCTATGATTAATACTTAGAGATAAACACACAATCTACGATTAATATTTCAAGATGAACACACACTCTATGATTACTATGTAGAGATAAACACACACTCAGTTATTAATATTTATGGATAATCATGCACTCTATGATTTATATTTAGAGACAAACACTCTATGATTAATAATTAGAGATATACACACACTCTGTGATTAATATTTAGAGATAAACACTCTATGATTAATAATTAGAAATGAGCACACATTCTTTGAAATAATATTTAGACATAAGCACACACTCTATTATTAAATTTTGAGATACACACACTACGTGATTAATATTTAGAGGATAAACACACACTGTATGACTACGATGTAGAAGATAAACACATATTCTATGATTAATATTTAGAAGATAGACACACACTCTATGATTAATATTTAGGAATATACACACACTCTATGATTAATATCAAGGAATATACACACATTCTATGGGTAATATTAGGGATCCACACTCTATGATTATTATTTAGAGATAAACACACACACCATGATTAATATTTAGAGATAAACAAACACTCTATGATTAATATTTAGAGATAAACACACATTCTACTATTAATATTTAGAGATAAACACACACTGTATTATTAATATTCAGAGATAAATACACTTTATGATTAATATTTAGAGATAAACACATAATCTATGATTAATACTTAGAGAAAAACACACAATCTATGATTAATATTTCAAGGTAAACAAAGTCTCTATGATTAATATGTAGAGATAATCACACACTAAGAGATTAATATTTAGAGATAATCACGCACTCTATTATTAAATTTTGAGATAAACACACACTCTATGATTAATATTTAAAAGATAAACACACCTATTATGATTAATTTTTAGAGATAAACCCAAACTCTTTGATTGATAGCATAGATAAATTCTGTATGAATAAAATTTGTGATAAATACAATTGTATGATCAATATTTAGGTATAAACGCCGACACTATGCTTAATATTAGAGATAAACACACACTCTATGATTAATATTTAGAAGATAAACACACACTCTGTGATTAATACTTAGAGATAATCAAACACTCAGTGATTAATATTTAGAGATAAACACATCCTGTATGAATAATATTTAAAGATAAACACACACTCCATGATTATTATTAATAGTTAAACACTCTATGCTTAATATTAGAGATAAACACACACTCTATGATTAATATTTACAGATAAGCACACATTCTATGATTAATATGTAGAAGATAAACACACACTCTACGATTATTAGTGATACAAACACTCTGTGAAAAATATTCAGAGATAAACACACACTCTATGATTAATATTTAGAGGATAAACTCACACTCTATGATTAACATTTAGGAATATAATAACACACACTATGATTAATATTTAGAGATAAACATGCAATCAATGAATAATATTACAGATAAACACTCAATGATTAATATTATAGAGAAATACAACTCTATGATCAATATTTAGAGATAAACACACACACTATTATTAATATTTAGATATAAACACTCTATGATTAAAATTAAAGATAAATACACTCTATGATTAATATTTAGAGATAAAAACACATTCTATGATTAATACTTAGAGATAAACACTGGGGATCACCTGGGAACTGTACAGAGCTTCCCATTCGACAGGATCTGAGCAGCCCAGGGTTTTTAATAAACTATCCAGACCAGGAAACCAGCAGATTCACTCAGAGCCGAGCAGCCCAGATTCCAGGTCTTCTTTTCCAACAACACGACCTGGATTCCAGCAGATTTAGTGCCAGGGGATTGACTGGGAAATGCACAGAGATTCCAATCATGATGCAAGACGAGCAGCCCAGATTCCAGGACTCCCCTCCACCAACGTGACCACAAAACAGATCCAGAACAGGGGACCAGTATGTCCAGCGGTATCTTGTAAAACAGGCTCTGTATCCAGGCCTCCATTGCAGTGCCTTGGGATAGCTTGGGAACTGTACAGAGGTTCCCATTCAGGCAGGAGCCAAGCAGCCAAGATTCCAGATCTTCTCTTCCACCAACGAGATCAGGAAAACAGCAGATCCAGTCCAGAAGACCAGCTGGTCTGGGGGGACCAGCTAAAACAGGACGTTCATTCGGGCATGTGTTTCAGTGCCTGGGCATCACCTGGGAACTGCACAAAACTTATCTTTCCACTAGGAGCTGAGCAGCTCAGATTCCAGGTCTTCTCTTCCATCAACCAGGCCAGGAAACCAGAAGATCCAGGAGACAAAGGGACACCTGGTCCCATGGAACCATGTAAAACAGGCCCTGCATCCGGTCATATATTCCAGTGCGTGGGGATCACCTGGGAACTGCACAAATCTTCTAAATGCAGATCCAGGAACCCAGGGGACCAGATAAAACAGGTCCTGCATCCTGGCCTGCATTCAAGTGTCTGGGGATCTCGTGGAAACTGCAAGAACTTCCCATCACCATGGGAACAGAGCAGCCCAGATTACAGGTGAGGTATTCCATCAACAAGATGAAGAAACCAGCAGATCGAGTGTCCCGCTATCGCCAGGGAACTGAACAGAGCTTCCCATCCCGGTGGAAGATGAGAAGCCCAGATTCCAGGTATTCTTTTTCACCAAGGAGACCATGAAACAGATCCATAAGAGGTGACCAGAAGGTCCAGTGTGATCGGTTAAAGCAGGCCCTGTATCCAGGCCTCGATTGCAGTTCCTTGGGAAAGCTTGGGAACTGCATAGAGGTTTGATCCAGGTGGGAGTGGAGCAGCCCAGATTCCAGGTCTTGTCTTCCACCTAGGAGACCAGGACCAGCAGATCTAGGAGAACAGGGAACCAGCTGATCCTGCAGGACTAGGTAAAACAGGCCCTGCATCCTGGCCTGCATTCCAGTGTCTTGGGATCTCCTGGGAACTGCAAGAGCTTCCCATCATGGCAGGAGCAGAACATCCCAGATTAAAGGTCTTGCCTTCCACCAACGAGACCAGGTACCAGCAGATCCAGTGCCAGGGGATGGCCATGGAAATGCACAGAGCTTCCTGTCCCGGTTGAAGATAAGCAGCCAAGATTCCAGGTCTTCTGTTCCATCAAGGAGACCAGGAAACCAGTAGATCCAGGAGACCAGGACCCATCTAGTCTGGCTGAACCAGGTAAAGCAGGCCCTGCAACTGGGCCTACATTCCAGTGCTTGGGGATTGCCTGGGAATTGCAAAGTGCTTCCCATCCCGGTGGGATTCAAAAAGTCCTGATTCCAGATCATCTTTTCCACCAACGAGTCCAGGAAACCTGCAGATCCAGACCAGGGGACCAGCTGGTCCAGGGGGACCAGGTAAAAGAGGCCCTGCATCTGGCCTTGCATTCCAGTGCCTAGGGTCTCCTGGAAACTGCACAGAGCTTCCCATGTGGGCAGGAGCCGCGGACCCAAGAGTCCAGGTCTTCTATTTCACCAACGAGACCATGAAACCAGCAGATCCAGGAGACCATGGCACAAGCTGGGCCAGAGGGACCAGTAAAAGAAACCCTGAATCTGGGCCTGCATTCCAGTGCCTGGGGATCGCCTGGGAAATGCACAGTGCTTCCCATCCAGGCAGGAGCCGAGGAGCCCAGGTTCCAGGTCATCTCTTCGGCCAATGACACCTGGAAATCACCAGATCCAGATCAAGGGACCACCTGGTACAGGCAGACCAGGTAAAACAGGCCCTGCATCTGGGCCTGCATATCAGTGCCTGGGGATCACCTTGGAACTGCCAGTGCTTCCCATTTCGGCAAGAGACTAGCAGCCCAGATTCCAGATTTTCTCTTACAACAAGGATACCAGGAAACCAGCAAATCCACGAGACCAGGGGAACAGCTGGTAAGGCAATACCAGGTTAAACAGGCCCTGCATCCAGGCCTGCATTCCAGTTCCTGGGGATTGCCTAGGAACTGTCCAGATCTTTCCATCCCGGCAGCTGTCCAGGAGCCCTGATTCCGCATCTTCTCTCCAACCAATGATACCAGGAATCCAGCAAATCCAGTCTCTGCATATCTTTTGGGAACTGCACAGAATTTCCCATCCCAGTGTGAGTCGAGCTGCCCAGATTTCAGGTCTTCTCTTCCACCAAGTAGGTCAGGAAACCAGCAGATCCAGTGCCTAGGGATCACCTGGAAACAGTACAGAGTATCCCATGCAGGCAGGAGCTGAGCAGACCACATTCCAGGTCTTCTCTTGCAGCAAGGAGACCGGCAAACCAGCAGATCCATGCCTGGGTATCACCTAGGAAGTGCCCAGAGCTTCCCATCCCAGCAAAAGATGAGCAGCCCAGATTACAGGTCTTCTCTTCCACCAACAAGACCAGGAAACCAGCAGATCCAGGAGAACAGGGGACCAATTAGTCCAGCAGGACTAAGTAAAACAGGCCCTGCAGCTGGGCCTGCATTCCAGTGCCTGGTGATCGCCTGGGAACTGCACAGTGCTTCCCATCCCAGGGGAGTTGAATAGCCTGCATTCCAGTGCCTGGGGATTGCCTGGGATCTGTGTAGAGCTTCCCATCACATCAAGAGCAGATCTGCCCAGATTCCAGGTCTTCTCTTCCACCAACATGACCAGAAAACCAGCAGATCTTGTGCCT
>NW_024433125.1:0-18793 GCF_017639785.1 Mesocricetus auratus | reverse complement strand
TGATGATGATAACAAACAAGTAACCCAAATGAGCCCAATAGTTTTCCGCTGCCGAGCCAGAAGCCGAAATCCAGAAAAAGAGAGCAAGACTTCCTTTGTGCAGTCTTTTATGCCTTCCCCTGTAATGCCCTCTAGCTATGACCAAAAGTGGACCTGGCTAGTTACATAGTTCACCACCTACGTACATATACATCTTTATGTCGGTCCGTATACGTCTTTAGTCATGCCTAAAGTGGGTGTGGTTAGCTGTGTGGTAAACTGCTCTTTTATTACCTCATCTGTATGTGCCTCTAGTAAGTCACATGGTTAATGGCATACAGGCTTCCCCCTACAATTCCCCTTTTAGTCTAAAAATGACAACTAACTTGTGTCAATGAACAAAATGTATCAGATATCTATTCTATCTAAACCTAAAGTTATCTGAAAGAAACACCCAAATCTGAACACCTCCTTCAAATCCCAACTCTAAAATAATTGAAAACTAACACTAACAGGTATAAACTATCCTATAATATCAATAGTAGGGAGAGGGGTCGTGGAATTCTCACATTTACTTCCTGCTGAGATAGGAAGATGATAATCTCATGGGGACCTCTGAGAAGAAAAATGTTAATATAACAAAATCTCAGTAGATCAGACAGTCTCTGTATGGCAGGAGATGCTTGATTGAATTTCCTGACTGGGGTTCTAGTGTTGATTGAAGCTCTCATCTGAAGCTCTGTCCAGATGGTAGAAGATGTGCTATTTCAGTTTCTTGGTCCGGAGTTGTGTAGAGTCATGTTGTTTCAAGCCAATTTTAGGATAGTGCTTGTCAGGTGGAGTCAATGATGTGGGGCAGTTCAAATGCCTCCAGTCGAATCAGGTGAAGTCAAGGAAGTGGATCCTCATTCTCTTTCTGAAGCAGTTGAAGATTGCTGTCAGGAAATCCCTTGTTCTCTGGAAAACTCAAACATTAATATTAACAAAGAAATATTTTAACTTTTATATGTATGCATATTGGAAGAGGTGACAATAGGGAAGATGGTAAACATGAAGGAAATTAGACTTTTCAGAAAAAGAAATCCACAGATAACAGTCTCTAATTTTATATTCTTCTGTCTTTTTTTTAATTTTATTTTCCAGTTTAAATTTAGATAAGAAACAAGGTTGCTTCACAAGTCAGTTCCAGGTCCCTCTCCCATTCCCTCCCTTCCTCCTGTGCCCTCCTCCCAACCCCCCCGTTATCCCCTCATTTCCCCAGGGAGGGTGAGGCCCTCCATGGGGGTGTGCATAGTCTGTCCTTTCATATAGGGCAGGGCCTAGACCCTTACCCAAGAGTTCAGGGTGAGAGTGCACCTCACATTGTTCTATGGGAGTCCAAAATCCGTGTGTATACTTGGGATGGATACTGATCTGCTGCCCAATTCTGTCTTATATCAATGGCTATTTGATATAATACAGAAATTCTGAATTTTATTAAAATAATATGCTTGAATTTAGAATAGGAGAGCCAATCCAACTCCAAAGCCACCTTCAGTTAAATGAATGAGGACTGAAGTATAAGAAGAAACAAAGATAAAAGGTTACTATGTAAAACAATATAGAGAGATTTAGACTTTGATACTACATAGTGAGTTATTATTTGTTTGATGGTCCTCAGGTTAGCTATTCATTCTTCACCTACCCAAGCTCCCATATCCTGACTTTTACATTCCAGGTTCGCTATATGTAGGACCTAATCCTCCAATGGTGCTGACCTTATTTTTAAGGGCCAAATTACCTGCCTGCATTGAGGATCTGCGTTCTCATATGCCAAAGATTCTATAAGGAGTCGCCTAGATTCTGGATTTGCTACTTGTACTTCTATTGCTCTGGATAATCTCTCTAAAAATTCAGTGAACCTTTCCCTTGGGCCCTGTAATACCTTGGTATAGGGTTGCATTATCTTTCCTGTTTCACAAACCTTATCCAAGGCATTTAAAGCAGCTGTACAACATAAAGACAACATGTGCTCGTCATATGCAGACTGAACCTGCGTATCAGCTTAAGGACCATCCCCAAGAATCTTGACTTGGGTTACTTCATGACCGTTCTTTAATTCCTGAATCTCTAAGGCTTTCACTTCTTGCTTCCATAAAGCTCTCCATTGAATTTGACAAGAATTTTCAAGCACTGCGGAGGCTAATTGGGCCCAGTCTTTTGGGGTTACTTTATATGTGCAGTGGGCCTAGTTGTTTCCTATGCAAGCTCTCTGGTTAGTGGATCACTCTCTGTGAGCCGCCATGAGCCCATGTTAGTTGATGCGGTGACTTTCTTGTCATATTCTTGGTTCCTCTGGCTCTTAAAATCCTTCCTCATCCTCTTCAACACTGCTGAATACATACATATAATTAAAAAGAAAAAAAGTCTTTAAAAGACAGTGAGGAAATGATCATTGTTTTATGCAAAAAAATTAAAAAATAGAAGCAGGACAGTAAAGAACAAAATACTGAGCAAGGTGAAGTCTGTTGTTTGGGTTTGCCTTCTGGTTTGTTTTAAGAGAGTAATCATGAGCTTTAGACCTGCTTTAAGCTTTCTCTTTAATGCACTTTGGACTTGAATTTGTAATTCTGCTGTGGCAATCTCTCAAGTGTTGTGGTTATAGGTATGTCCCATCATGTTTTACAATAGATGTTTAAGTATTAAGTCATGAGAACTGCTTTTAATTGACTAACAAATGTTGATTTCACAGCATTATATTTTCAGATCAGTATTTGAGATGCCTCCCACAGTCTTGTCCTTTATCTCCTGCTTAAACCAAGAGATCCTTAATGCATTATGTTACATGATCATTGCCAGCTGATCGGTACTTAGACAGTAACCTATAAATTATAACAAATATACAAAATGGCTTGGTTAATGGAGTTAGTGAATATCCATGAAGTACTGAGGCATGTTCTGGGCTTCATGTTGTCATGTGATGCCACTTTCTGTAGTATGATAAATGACTCAGTGCAACTTCCACAAAGATCTCATACACTGGTACACCAGCTAAAAGATGATCAGACACAATCACACTAACACAAACCGCAATTATTAAATGAGGTCCACTTTGTGATATATATTTTCTTAGTGTTTTAATGTAGAGTTGCTAATTTTATCTTCTTAATATTCCACTTAGAAGCTTCATGTCCATTTTGCAAATGAAAAAGTAAGACCAGAAATGTTAACTTGTCTGAACTGAGTACATAATGTATGTTTAAATCATAGTTGGTGACCTGGTGCTTTGGATATAGAAACAAAGGTCACTGTAGGCAATCTCCCCCTGTTGCAAATTTTATCAGTTTGAGTGTTTGGTAATTTCTAAATACAACACCATGTACTACAGACCTTGAAGAGAGGTCCATAAATATACATTTTTGAAATTGTCCAGGTATTGTGACTCTAAGCATTGTGGACAATGATATCCCTATTGCAATTGCGGAGATGATTTTTTGGTGTAGCTTATAGTCATAGCAACATGCAAAAGAAGAAGAGCTAGATGTGTTCTATCAAATTAAACATCAGCATGATGTTTAGGTGGACATTGTGATGCAGAATTTTTTTTGTTTTTTTACATGAGATTTTTTTCTTTTTATTATTATTATTATTTTTTTATATTTTCCATTTTAAATTTAGATAAGAAACAAGGTTGCTTCACAAGTCAGTTCGAGGTCCCTCTCCCTTTCCCTCCCCTCCTCCCGTGCCCTCCCCCCATCCCCCCCGTTATCTCATCATTCCCCCAGGGAGGGTGAGGCCCTCCATGGGGGTGTCCATAGTCTGTCATTTCATATAGGGCAGGGCCTAGACCCTTCCCCAAGAGTTCAGGGTGAGAGTGCACCTCACATTATTCTATGGGAGTCCAGAGTCCGTGTGTATACTTGGTATGGGTACTGATCTGCTGTCCAAGGCTCAATAGATTACCTAGGCCTCCTCACTGACACCCAGATTCAGGGGGTCTTGATCAGTCCCATGCTGGATTCCAGGCTGATGCCTGGGATTCAAGAGTTAACCTTTGTCTGGTCAGCTGTTTCTGGGGGTTAAACCAGCCCAGTCTTAATCCCTTTGATCATCAGTCCTCCCTCTCTGATACTGGCTTTCTTGAGTTCAGCTCAGTACTTAACCAGCCACTAAATGAAGTTTCTGCTTCCCAGACTCTCTGGCCATAGGATTGTAGGCTGGCACTCCCCAGATCTATGTCTAAAATCCATATATGAGGGAGTACATGCCATGTTTCTCTTTTTGTGACTGGGTTACCTCACTCAGGATGGTTTCTTCTAGTGTCATCCATTTGCCTGCGAATCTCATGATTCCATTATTTTTTCTGCTGAATAGTACTCCATTGTGTAGATGTACCACATTTTCTCTATCCACTCTTCGGGTGAGGGACATCTAGGTTGCTTCCAAGTTCTGGCTATTACAAATAAAACTGCTATGAACATAGTGGAACAGACATCTTTGTTATATGAATGGGCATCTTTTGGATATATGCCTAAGAGTGCAGTTGCTGGGTCTTGTGGTAGGTTTATTCCCATTTTTCTGAGGAATCTCCATACTGCTTTCCAAAGTGGCTGAACCAGTTGGCACTCCCACCAGCAATGGAGGAGTGTCCCCCTTTCACCACATCCTCTCCAGCATAAATTGTCATTGGTGTTTTTGATTTTAGCCATTCTGACAGGAGTGAGATGGTATCTCAGAGTTGCTTTGATTTGCATTTCCCGGATGGCTAAGGATGTTGAGCACTTTCTCAAGTGCCTCTCAGCCATTTTAGACTCCTCTATTGAAAACTCTCTATTTAGTTCTGCAGCCCACTTCTTAATTGGGTCCTTTGCTGTTTTGGAGACTTGCTTCTTGAGTTCTTTGTAAATTTTGGAGATCAACCCTCTGTCAGATGTGGGATTAGTGAATATTTTTCCCATTCTGTGGGCTGCCTTTTTGTCTTGCTGACTGTGTCCTTTGCCTTACAGAAGCTTCTCAGTTTCAGTAGATCCCATTTATTAATTGTTGATCTCACTGTCTGTGCTACTGGTGTTATGTTCAGGAAGCTGTCTCCTGTACCAATTCTTTCAAGGGTACCACCCACTTTCTCTTCTAAGAGGTTCAGTGTGGCTGGATTTATGTTGAGGTCTTTGATCCATTTGGACTTAAGTTTTGTGCATGGCGATAAACATGGATCGATCCGCATTCTTCTACATGCCAGTCTCCAATTATGTCAGCACCATTTGTTGAAGATGCTTTCTTTATTCCATTGTATATTTTTAGCTTCTTTGTCAAAGATCAGATGTTCGTACGTGTGTGGGTTAATACCCGGATTTTCAATTCGATTCCATTGGTCTGCCTGTCTATTTTTGTGCCAATACCAAGCTGTTTTCAGGACTATAGCTCTATAATAGAGCTTGAGGTCAGGGATAGTGATGCCTCCGGACGTTGCCTTGTTGAACAGGGTTGTTTTGGCTATCCTGGGTCTTTTGTTTTTCCATACAAAATTGATTATTGTTCTTTCAAGGTCTGTGAAGAATTGTGCTGGGATTTTAATGGGGATAGCATTGAATCTGTAGATTGCTTTTGGCAGGATTGCCATTTTTACTACATTGATCCTACCTATCCAAGAGCATGGGAGATCTTTCCATTTTCTGAGGGCTTCTTTAATTTCTTTCTTTAAAGATTCAAAGTTCTTACGATACAGGTCTTTCACTTGTTTGGTTAGCGTTACCCCAAGGTATTTTATGTTGTTTGTGGCAATTGTAAAGTGTGATGTTTCTCTGATTTCTGTTTCAGCCCTTTTATCATCTGTATATAGTAGGGCTACTGACTTTCTTGAGTTGATCTTGTAACCTGCCACTTTGCTGAAGGTGTTAATCAGCTGTAAGAGTTCCCTGGTAGAGTTCTTTGGGTCATTGATGTAAACTATCATATCGTCTGCAAACAGTGAAAGTTTGACTTCTTCCTTCCCAATTTGTATCCCCTTGATCCCCCTTTGTTTTCATATGGCAATAGCTAGAACTTCAAGTACCATGTTGAAAAGGTAAGGAGAGAGTGGACAGCCTTGTTTTGTTCCTGATTTTAGAGGAATTGCGTTGAGTTTCTGTCCATTTAGTTTGATGTTGGCTGTTGGTTTACTGTATATGGCTTTTATTATTTTTTTGGTTATTAAATCAGTTTATTGTCCTTAAATTCACTTTCTTTAAACAGGCAGCATTTCACAATTATCTTGCCCTACTCTCAATCCCCAGTATAATGCTACCGCCTCATATGTAGATGAGTTGATTGACATTTCCTGTTTCTCCTACCACAGTTTTAATTTACTCAAGATTTATGATTGATTCATTGTGTACAGTAAGAGATCCTTACATTAACTCTAAACTGTTTTAGACATTTCATTCTTTCTGCTTGCTAGGAGTGAAGATTCTAACTATACCTTAGTAATTAGTTAGACTATTCAAACCTCCCTTTCATCTTATGCCTAATTGGCATCTTTTTCTATTTAAATCCTGTATTTTTGTTGTAGGTTTAACTATGGTTAGGAATAACTGTTTAATATTGTTCATATTATAGCTATTTTACTTCTTTTTTTTTCTTAGAGAATCACAAACAGAAGGTAAGTACAACTCTCTTACTTTGGGCTGTAAATGAAAGAAGCAGACAAAAGGATATGAGTGAATTGCAGCAGCCTTCTCTCAAATAATAATTGATTAAATGACTAGGAAATAACTTAAATGTGCAAGATTCACACAGCTGCCAGGTCCCTTTATTCTGATTCTTGTTGTCCTTGTTTGTGACCTCTGATTTCTGATGTTCTTGGGTTATCTCATCTTTTTTTTATTAATATTTTTTTTATTTTCCATTTTAAATTTAGATAAGAAACAAGGTTGCTTCACAAGTCAGTACGAGGTGCCTCTCCCTTTCCCTCCCCTCCTCCCGTGCCCTGCCCCCATCTCCCCCCCGTTATCCCCTCATTCCCCCAGGGAGGGTGAGGCCCTCCATGGGGCTGTCCATAGTCTGTCATTTCATATAGGGCAGGGCCTAGACCCTTCCCCAAGAGTTCAGGGTGAGAGTGCACCTCACATTGTTCTATGGGAGTCCAGAGACCGTGTGTATACTTGGGATGGGTACTGATCTGCTGTCCTAGGCTCAATAGATTACCTAGGCCTCCTCACTGACACGCAGATTCAGGGGGTCTTGATCAGTCCCATGCTGGATTCCCAGGCTGATGCCTGGGATTCAAGAGTTAACCTTTGTCTGGTCAGCTGTTTCTGGGGGTTAAACCAGCCCAGTCTTAATCCCTTTGATCATCAGTCCTCCCTCTCTGATACTGGCTTTCTTGAGTTCAGCTCAGTACTTAACCAGCCAGTAAATGAAGTTTCTGTTTCCCAGACTCTCTGGCAATAGGATTGTAGGCTGGCACTCCCCAGATCTATGTCTAAAATCCATATATGAGGGAGTACATGCCATGTTTCTCTTTTTGTGACTGGGTTACCTCACTCAGGATGGTTTCTTCTAGTGTCATCCATTTGCCTGCGAATCTCATGATTCCATTATTTTTTCTGCTGAATAGTACTCCATTGTGTAGATGTACCACATTTTCTCTATCCATTCTTCGGGTGAGGGACATCTAGGTTGCTTCCAAGTTCTGGCTATTACAAATAAAGCTGCTATGAACATAGTGGAACAGACATCATTGTTATATGAATGGGCATCTTTTGGATATATGCCTAAGAGTGCAGTTGCTGGGTCTTGTGGTAGGTTTATTCCCATTTTTCTGAGGAATCTCCATACTGCATTCCAAAGTGGCTGAACCAGTTGGCACTCCCACCAGCAATGGAGGAGTGTCCCCCTTTCACCACATCCTCTCCAGCATAAATTTTCATTGGTGTTTTTGATTTTAGCCATTCTGACAGGAGTGAGATTGTATCTCAGAGTTGTTTGATTTGCATTTCCCGGATGGCTAAGGATTTTGAGCACTTTCTCAAGTGCCTCTCAGCCATTTTAGACTCCTCTATTGAAAACTCTCTATTTAGTTCTGCAGCCCACTTCTTAATTGGGTCCTTTGCTGTTTTGGAGACTTGCTTCTTGAGTTCTTTGTAAATTTTGGAGATCAACCCTCTGTCAGATGTGGGATTAGTGAATATTTTTCCCATTCTGTGGGCTGCCTTTTTGTCTTGCTGACTGTGTCCTTTGCCTTACAGAAGCTTCTCAGTTTCAGTAGGTCCCATTTATTAATTGTTGATCTCACTGTCTGTGCTACTGGTGTTATGTTCAGGAAGCTGTCTCCTGTACCAATTCTTTCAAGGGTACCACCCACTTTCTCTTCTAAGAGGTTCAGTGTGGCTGGATTTATGTTGAGGTCTTTGATCCATTTGGACTTAAGTTTTGTGCATGGCGATAAACATGGATCGATCCGCATTTTTCTACATGCCAGTCTCCAATTATGCCAGCACCATTTGTTGAAGATGCTTTCTTTATTCCATTGTATATTTTTAGCTTCTTTGTCAAATATCAGATGTTGGTACGTGTGTGGGTTAATACCCGGATTTTCAATTCGATTCCATTGGTCTGCCTGTCTATTTTTGTGCCAATACCAAGCTGTTTTCAGGACTATAGCTCTATAATAGAGCTTGAGGTCAGGGATAGTGATGCCTCCGGACGTTGCCTTGTTGAACAGGGTTGTTTTGGCTATCCTGGGTCTTTTGTTTTTCCATACAAAATTGATTATTGTTCTTTCAAGGTCTGTGAAGAATTGTGCTGGGATTTTAATGGGGATAGCATTGAATCTGTAGATTGCTTTTGGCAGGATTGCCATTTTTACTACATTGATCCTACCTATCCAAGAGCATGGGAGATCTTTCCATTTTCTGAGGGCTTCTTTAATTTCTTTCTTTAAAGATTCAAAGTTCTTACGATACAGGTCTTTCACTTGTTTGGTTAGCGTTACCCCAAGGTATTTTATGTTGTTTGTGGCAATTGTAAAGTGTGATGTTTCTCTGATTTCTGTTTCAGCCCTTTTATCATCTGTATATAGTAGGGCTACTGACTTTCTTGAGTTGATCTTGTAACCTGCCACTTTGCTGAAGGTGTTAATCAGCTGTAAGAGTTCCCTGGTAGAGTTCTTTGGGTCATTGATGTAAACTATCATATCGTCTGCAAACAGTGAAAGTTTGACTTCTTCCTTCCCAATTTGTATCCCCTTGATCCCCCTTTGTTGTCTATGGCAATAGCTAGAACTTCAAGTACCATGTTGAAAAGGTAAGGAGAGAGTGGACAGCCTTGTTTTGTTCCTGATTTTAGAGGAATTGCGTTGAGTTTCTGTCCATTTAGTTTGATGTTGGCTGTTGGTTTACTGTATATGGCTTTTATTATGTTTAAGTATGTCCCTGTTATCCCAGATCTCTCCAAGACCTTTATCATGAAGGGGTGTTGGATTTTGTCAAAGGCTTTTTCAGCATCTAGTGAGATGATCATGTGATTTTTGTTTTTCAGCTTGTTTATATGGTGGATTACGTTGATGGATTTTCGTATGTTGAACCCTCCCTGCATCCCTGGGATGAAACCTACTTGATCGTGGTGAATGATTGTTTTGATGTGTTCTTGGATCCGATTTGCCAGTATTTTATTGAGTATTTTTGCATCAATGTTCATGAGGGATATTGGTCTGAAGTTCTCTTTCTTGGTTGTATCTTTGTGTGGCTTGGGGATCAAGGTTATTGAAGCCTCATAGAAAGAGTTTGGCAAAGACCCTTCTGCTTCTATTGTGTGGAACACTTTGAGAAGAATTGGTATAAGCTGTTCTTTGAATTTGTGGTAGAATTCTGCACTGAGGCCATCTGGACCTGGACTTTTTTTGGTTGGGAGACTTTTGATGACAGCTTCTATTTCCATAGGGGTTATAGGTCTATTTAAATTGCTTATCTGTTCTTGAATTAGTTTTGGCAAATGATAGCTGTCCAGGAAGTCATCCATTTCCTTTAAATTTTCGAATTTTGTGGAGTACAGGTTTTCAAAGTATGACCTAATGATTCTCTGGATTTCCTCAGAGTCTGTTGTTATGTCCCCCTTTTCATTTCTGATTTTGTTAATTTGAGTGTTCACTCTCTGCTGTTTGGTAAGTTTGGACAAAGGTTTGTCTATCTTGTTGATTTTCTCAAAGAACCAACTCTTCGTTGCATTGATTCTTTGTATTGTTTTCCTGGTTTCTACTTTGTTGATTTCAGCCCTCAATTTGATTATTTCCTGGCGTCTACTCCTCCTGGGGGAGTTTGCTTCTTTGTGTTCTAGAGCTTTTAGCTGTGATGTTAATTCTCTGGTATAACTGTTTTCCTGTTTCTTCATGTGAGCACTTAGTGCTATGAACTTCCCCCGTAGCACTGCTTTCAAAGTGTCCCATAGGTTTGGGTATGTTGTGTCTTCATTCTCATTGAATTCGAGGAAGTCTTTAATTTCTTTTTTTATTTCCTCTCTGACCCAGGGATGGTGCAGTTGAGCATTATTCAATTTCCATGAGTTTGTAGGTTTTCTGCAATTTGTGTTGTTGTTGAATTCTAATTTTAAGGCATGGTGGTCTGATAAGATGCATGGAGTTATTCCAATTTTTTTGTAGCTGCTGAGGTTTGATATGTTGCCAAG
The DNA here is from genome assembly GCF_017639785.1 of Mesocricetus auratus. Lineage (NCBI taxonomy): Eukaryota > Metazoa > Chordata > Mammalia > Rodentia > Cricetidae > Mesocricetus > Mesocricetus auratus. The sequence goes on along the minus strand of NW_024433125.1, from coordinate 8,176 downwards.
TATGTGGTCGATTTTTGAGAAGGTTCCATGTGGTGGTGAGAAGAAGGTATATTCTTTTTTATGTGGATGAAATGTTCTATAGATATCTGTTAATCCCAGTTGGGTCATTACTTCTATTAGACCCTTTGCTTCTTTGTTGAGTTCCTGTCTGGTATTCTTGTCTAGTGGTGAGAGTGGTGTGTTGAAATCTCCCACTATAACTGTGTGGGGCTTTAGATGAGATTTAAGTTCTAATAATGTTTCTTTATCGAATGTGGATGCCTTTGTATTGGGGGCATATATGTTCAGGATAGACACTTCGTCTTGGTGGGTTTCACCTGTGATGAGTATGTAATGACCTCCTTCATCTCTTTTGATTGATTTTATTTTAAAGTCTAGTTTGTTAGATATTAGGATTGCTACCCCTGCTTGTTTCTTGGGTCCATTTGATTGAAAAATTTTTTCCCAACCTTTAACTCTCAAGTAATGTCTGTCTTTGAGGGTGAGGTGTGTTTCTTGTATGCAGCAGAAGGAAGGGTTCTGTCTTCGAATCCATTCTGCTAGTCTGTGTCTTTTTATGGGTGAGTTAAGGCCGTTAATATTGAGGGATATTAATGACCATTGATTGCTGATCCTTCTTCGAATTGCGATGGTTGTTGTTGGTGGAATTATGGGTGGAATTTCACCCCTTTGTTCTTTTGGCTGTTGGTAGAGAGGGATTCTCTAATGCTTATGTTTTTCTGGTTGTAGTTAGCTTCCTTGTGTTGGAGTTTTCCTTCCAAAATTTTCTGTAGGGCTGGGTTAGTGGACACATATTGGTTGAATCTAGTTTTGTCATGGAATATCTTGTTTTCTCCGTCTATAGTGATTGAGAGCTTTGCCGGGTATAGTAGTCTGGGCTGGCATCCATGGTCTCTTAGTGTAGGTAGAATATCTATCCAGGACCTTCTGGCTTTCAGAGTTTCCATGGAGAAATCAGGTGTAATTCTGATAGGTCTGCCTTTATATGTTACTTGACCTTTTTCCTTAGCTGCTCTTAATATTCTTTCTTTATTCTGTATGTTTGGGGTCTTGATTATTATGTGGCGAGGGGATTTTTTTTGTGGTCCACTCTATTTGGTGTTCTGTAGGCTTCTTGTACCTTCATTGGCATGTCTTTCTTAAGGTTGGGAAAGTTTTCTTCTATGATTTTGTTGAATATGCCTTCTGCCCCTTTGAGGTGGATTTCTTCTCCTTCTTCTATACCTATTATTCTTAGGTTTGGTCTTTTCATGGTGTCCCATAATTCCTGGATGTTTTGTGTTAAGGATTTGTTGGATTTAAGGTTTTCTTTGGTTGATAAATCCATTTCTCCTAATGTATCTTCAACACTTGAGATTCTCTCTTCCATCTCTTCTATTCTGTTGGTAATGCTTGTATTGGTAGTGCCTGACTGTTTGTCCAGCTTTTCTATTTTCTGCCTTTCTTCAGATTGTGTTTTTTTTAGTGTCTCTATTTCAGTTTTCAACCCTTGCAGCATTTGCATTGCTTCTTGCAATTTTCTGTTTATCTGTTCGTCCGTTTGTTGCCTTTTATGAATTTTTTGGTTTGTTCTTTCTTCCATTTCTTGCATTTTTTGGTTTGCTTTTTGTTCCATTTCTTGGATTTTGTGCTTTGTTTCTTCTTCCATTTCCTGCCTTTTTTGGTTTGTTTCTTCTTCCTGGCCTGTGTTCCAGACCCTGCAGATCGCCTGGGAACTGCACAGAGCTCCCAATACCGGCGGGAGCAAAGCACCCCAGACTCCAGATCTTCTCTCCCACCAACGATTCCAGGAAAGGAGAGGAGGCTGGGAGTACAGGGAAGTAGCTGTCCCTCTGGCATCATCAGGTAAACAGGCCAGCTTCCCGGCCTGAGTTCCAGAGCCTGCAGATCGCCTGGGAACTGCACAGAGCTCCCAATCCCGGCGGGAGCATCAGGTAAACAGGCCAGCTTCCCGGCCTGTGTTCCAGAGCCTGCAGATCGCCTGGGAACTGCACAGAGCTCCCAATCCCGGCGGGAGCATCAGGTAAACAGGCCAGCTTCCCAGCCTGTGTTCCAGACCCTGCAGATCGCCTGGGAACTGCACAGAGCTCCCAATCCCGGCGGGAGCAAAGCACCCCAGACTCCAGATCTTCTCTCCCACCAACGATTCCAGGAAAGGAGAGGAGGCTGGGAGTACAGGGAAGTAGCTGTCCCTCTGGCATCATCAGGTAAACAGGCCAGCTTCCCGGCCTGAGTTCCAGAGCCTGCAGATCGCCTGGGAACTGCACAGAGCTCCCAATCCCGGCGGGAGCATCAGGTAAACAGGCCAGCTTCCCGGCCTGTGTTCCAGAGCCTGCAGATCGCCTGGGAACTGCACAGAGCTCCCAATCCCGGCGGGAGCATCAGGTAAACAGGCCAGCTTCCCGGCCTGTGTTCCAGAGCCTGCAGATCGCCTGGGAACTGCACAGAGCTCCCAATCCCGGCGGGAGCATCAGGTAAACAGGCCAGCTTCCTGGCCTGTGTTCCAGACCCTGCAGATCGCCTGGGAACTGCACAGAGCTCCCAATACCGGCGGGTGCAAAGCACCCCAGACTCCAGATCTTCTCTCCCACCAACGATTCCAGGAAAGGAGAGGAGGCTGGGAGTACAGGGAAGTAGCTGTCCCTCTGGCATCATCAGGTAAACAGGCCAGCTTCCCAGCCTGAGTTCCAGAGCCTGCAGATCGCCTGGGAACTGCACAGAGCTCCAATCCCGGCGGGAGCCAAGCACCCCAGACTCCAGATCTTCTCTCCCACCAACGATTCCAGGAAAGGAGAGGAGGCTGGGAGTACAGGGAAGTAGCTGTCCCTCTGGCATCATCAGGTAAACAGGCCAGCTTCCCGGCCTGAGTTCCAGAGCCTGCAGATCGCCTGGGAACTGCACAGAGCTCCCAATCCCGGCGGGAGCATCAGGTAAACAGGCCAGCTTCCCGGCCTGTGTTCCAGAGCCTGCAGATCTCCTGAGAACTGCACAGAGCTCCCAATCCCGGCGGGAGCAAAGCACCCCAGACTCCAGATCTTCTCTCCCACCAACGATTCCAGGAAAGGAGAGGAGGCTGGGAGTACAGGAAGTAGCTGTCCCTCTGGCATCATCAGGTAAACAGGCCAGCTTCCCGGCCTGAGTTCCAGAGCCTGCAGATCGCCTGGGAACTGCACAGAGCTCCCAATCCCGGCGGGAGCATCAGGTAAACAGGCCAGCTTCCCGGCCTGTGTTCCAGAGCCTGCAGATCACCTGGGAACTGCACAGAGCTCCCAATCCCGGCGGGAGCATCAGGTAAACAGGCCAGCTTCCCGGCCTGTGTTCCAGAGCCTGCAGATCGCCTGGGAACTGCACAGAGCTCCCAATCCCGGCGGGAGCATCAGGTAAACAGGCCAGCTTCCCGGCCTGTGTTCCAGAGCCTGCAGATCGCCTGGGAACTGCACAGAGCTCCCAATACCGGCGGGAGCAAAGCACCCCAGACTCCAGATCTTCTCTCCCACCAACGATTCCAGGAAAGGAGAGGAGGCTGGGAGTACAGGGAAGTAGCTGTCCCTCTGGCATCATCAGGTAAACAGGCCAGCTTCCCAGCCTGAGTTCCAGAGCCTGCAGATCGCCTGGGAACTGCACAGAGCTCCCAATCCCGGCGGGAGCCAAGCACCCCAGACTCCAGATCTTCTCTCCCACCAAAGAGACCAGGAAACTACAGGAACCAGGGAGACCAGGGGAGTAGCTGTTCCGGATCAGGTACAACAGGACCCAGCATAGGGTCCAGGGGACCAGGTAGGAGGCTAAGCGCCCCAGATTCCTGTTCTTCTTCTCTACCCACGGACCAGCATTTGGACAAGGCATAGAAGAACCACCAGATTACTGGACTTACTAGCACCCACCAAAAGGGAACTCTGGTCCCCAGACCAGGAAGGGGCTCTTTCTGCACCCACTAAAAGAAGAGATGGGAAAGAGACAATACAAAAACACAGTCAGCAACAGAAAAACAAATATGACACCGCCAGATTCTAGAGACTCCACACCAGCAAGACCCCAATATTCAAACGCGAAGGAAGCAGAAGAGAACGATCTTAAAAGCACTTTCATGAAAATGATAGAGGCCCTAAAAGAGGATATTGGAAAATCCCTCAAAGAAATGGAAGAAAAAACAAACCAAAAAATGCAAGAAATGGAAGAAAAAACAAACCAAAAAATGCAAGAATTGGAAGAAAAAACAAACCAAAAACGGCACGAAATGGAAGAAGAAATGAAGCAAAAAATGCAAGAAATGGAAGAAAAAGCAAAGCAAAAAATGCAAGAATTAGAAGAAGAAACATACCAAATAAGGCAGGAAATGGAAGAAGCAACAAAGCAAAAAATGCAAGAAATGGTAGAAAAAACAAAGCAAAAAATGAAAAAAATGGAGGAAGAAACAAACCAAAAAAGGCAGGAAAGGGAAGAAGAAACAAAGCACAAAATCCAAGAAATGGAACAAAAAGCAAACCAAAAAATGCAAGAAATGGAAGAAAGAACAAACCAAAAAATTCATAAAAGGCAACAAACGGACGAACAGATAAACAGAAAATTGCAAGAAGCAATGCAAATGCTGCAAGGGTTGAAAACTGAAATAGAGACACTAAAAAAAACACAATCTGAAGAAAGGCAGAAAATAGAAAAGCTGGACAAACAGTCAGGCACTACCAATACAAGCATTACCAACAGAATAGAAGAGATGGAAGAGAGAATCTCAAGTGTTGAAGATACATTAGGAGAAATGGATTTATCAACCAAAGAAAACCTTAAATCCAACAAATCCTTAACACAAAACATCCAGGAATTATGGGACACCATGAAAAGACCAAACCTAAGAATAATAGGTATAGAAGAAGGAGAAGAAATCCACCTCAAAGGGGCAGAAGGCATATTCAACAAAATCATAGAAGAAAACTTTCCCAACCTTAAGAAAGACATGCCAATGAAGGTACAAGAAGCCTACAGAACACCAAATAGAGTGGACCACAAAAAAAAATCCCCTCGCCACATAATAATCAAGACCCCAAACATACAGAATAAAGAAAGAATATTAAGAGCAGCTAAGGAAAAAGGTCAAGTAACATATAAAGGCAGACCTATCAGAATTACACCTGATTTCTCCATGGAAACTCTGAAAGCCAGAAGGTCCTGGATAGATATTCTACCTACACTAAGAGACCATGGATGCCAGCCCAGACTACTATACCCGGCAAAGCTCTCAATCACTATAGACGGAGAAAACAAGATATTCCATGACAAAACTAGATTCAACCAATATGTGTCCACTAACCCAGCCCTACAGAAAATTTTGGAAGGAAAACTCCAACCCAAGGAAGCTAACTACAACCAGAAAAACATAAGCATTAGAGAATCCCTCTCTACCAACAGCCAAAAGAACAAAGGGGCGAAATTCCACCCATAATTCCACCAACAACAACCATCGCAAATCGAAGAAGGATGAGCAATCAATGGTCATTAATATCCCTCAATATTAATGGCCTTAACTCACCCATAAAAAGACACAGACTAGCAGAATGGATTCGAAGACAGAACCCTTCCTTCTGCTGCATACAAGAAACACACCTCACCCTCAAAGACAGACATTACTTGAGAGTTAAAGGTTGGGAAAAAATTTTTCAATCAAATGGACCCAAGAAACAAGCAGGGGTAGCAATCCTAATATCTAACAAACTAGACTTTAAAATAAAATCAATCAAAAGAGATGAAGGAGGTCATTACATACTCATCACAGGTGAAACCCACCAAGACGAAGTGTCTATCCTGAACATCTATGCCCCCAATACAAAGGCATCCACATTCGTTAAAGAAACATTATTAGAACTTAAATCTCATCTAAAGCCCCACACAGTTATAGTGGGAGATTTCAACACACCACTCTCACCACTAGACAAGAATACCAGACAGGAACTCAACAAAGAAGCAAAGGGTCTAATAGAAGTAATGACCCAACTGGGATTAACAGATATCTATAGAACATTTCATCCACATAAAAAAGAATATACCTTCTTCTCACCACCACATGGAACCTTCTCAAAAATCGACCACATACTTGGCAACATATCAAACCTCAGCAGCTACAAAAAAATTGGAATAACTCCATGCATCTTATCAGACCACCATGCCTTAAAATTAGAATTCAACAACAACACAAAGTGCAGAAAACCTACAAACTCATGGAAATTGAATAATGCTCAACTGCACCATCCCTGGGTCAAAGAGGAAATAAAAAAAGAAATTAAAGACTTCCTCGAACTCAATGAGAATGAAGACACAACATACCCAAACCTATGGGACACTTTGAAAGCAGTGCTACGGGGGAAGTTCATAGCACTAAGTGCTCACATGAAGAAACAGGAAAACAGTTATACCAGAGAATTAACATCACAGCTAAAAGCTCTAGAACACAAAGAAGCAAACTCCCCCAGGAGGAGTAGACGCCAGGAAATAATCAAATTGAGGGCTGAAATCAACAAAGTAGAAACCAGGAAAACAATACAAAGAATCAATGCAACGAAGAGTTGGTTCTTTGAGAAAATCAACAAGATAGACAAACCTTTGTCCAAACTTACCAAACAGCAGAGAGTGAACACGCAAATTAACAAAATCAGAAATGAAAAGGGGGACATAACAACAGACTCTGAGGAAATCCAGAGAATCATTAGGTCATACTTTGAAAACCTGTACTCCACAAAATTCGAAAATTTAAAGGAAATGGATGACTTCCTGGACAGCTATCATTTGCCAAAACTAAATCAAGAACAGATAAGCAATTTAAATAGACCTATAACCCCTATGGAAATAGAAGCTGTCATCAAAAGTCTCCCAACCAAAAAAAGTCCAGGTCCAGATGGCCTCAGTGCAGAATTCTACCACAAATTCAAAGAACAGCTTATACCAATTCTTCTCAAAGTGTTCCACACAATAGAAGCAGAAGGGTCTTTGCCAAACTCTTTCTATGAGGCTTCAATAACCTTGATCCCCAAGCCACACAAAGATACAACCAAGAAAGAGAACTTCAGACCAATATCCCTCATGAACATTGATGCAAAAATACTCAATAAAATACTGGCAAATCGGATCCAAGAACACATCAAAACAATCATTCACCACGATCAAGTAGGTTTCATCCCAGGGATGCAGGGATGGTTCAACATACGAAAATCCATCAACGTAATCCACCATATAAACAAGCTGAAAAACAAAAATCACATGATCATCTCACTAGATGCTGAAAAAGCCTTTGACAAAATCCAACATCCCTTCATGATAAAGGTCTTGGAGAGATCTGGGATAACAGGGACATACTTAAACATAATAAAAGCCATATACAGTAAACCAACAGCCAACATCAAACTAAATGGACAGAAACTCAACGCAATTCCTCTAAAATCAGGAACAAAACAAGGCTGTCCACTCTCTCCATACCTTTTCAACATGGTACTTGAAGTTCTAGCTATAGCCATACGACAACAAAGGGGGATCAAGGGGATACAAATTGGGAAGGAAGAAGTCAAACTTTCACTGTTTGCAGACGATATGATAGTTTATATCAGTGACCCAAAGAACTCTACCAGGGAACTCTTACAGCTGATTAACACCTTCAGCAAAGTGGCAGGTTACAAGATCAACTCAAGAAAGTCAGTAGCCCTACTATATACAGATGATAAAAGGGCTGAAAGAGAAATCAGAGAAACATCACCCTTTACAATTGCCACAAACAACATAAAATACCTTGGGGTAACGCTAACCAAACAAGTGAAAGACCTGTATCGTAAGAACTTTGAATCTTTAAAGAAAGAAATTAAAGAAGCCCTCAGAAAATGGAAAGATCTCCCATGCTCTTGGATAGGTAGGATCAATGTAGTAAAAATGGCAATCCTGCCAAAAGCAATCTACAGATTCAATGCTATCCCCATTAAAATCCCAGCACAATTCTTCACAGACCTTGAAAGAACAATAATCAATTTTGTATGGAAAAACAAAAGACCCAGGATAGCCAAAACAACCCTGTTCAACAAGGCAACGTCCGGAGGCATCACTATCCCTGACCTCAAGCTCTATTATAGAGCTATAGTCCTGAAAACAGCTTGGTATTGGCACAAAAATAGACAGGCAGACCAATGGAATCGAATTGAAAATC
>NW_024433124.1:0-6158 GCF_017639785.1 Mesocricetus auratus | reverse complement strand
GGTAGCAGTTCCGGATCAGGTACAACAGGACCCAGCATAGGGTCCAGGGGACCAGGTAGGAGGCTAAGCGCCCCAGATTCCTGTTCTTCTTCTCTACCCATGGACCAGCATTTGGACAAGGCATAGAAGAACCACCAGATTACTGGACTTACTAGCACCCACCAAAGGGAACTCTGGTCCCCAGACCAGGAAGGGGCTCTTTCTGCACCCACTAGAAGAAGAGATGGGAAAGAGACAATACAAAAACACAGTCAGCAACAGAAAAACAAATATGACACCGCCAGATTCTAGAGACTCCACACCAGCAAGACCCCAATATTCCAACGCGAAGGAAGCAGAAGAGAACGACCTTAAAAGCACTTTCATGAAAATGATAGAGGCCCTAAAAGAGGATATTGGAAAATCCCTCAAAGAAATGGAAGAAAAAACAAACCAAAAAATGCAAGAAATGGAAGAAAAAACAAACCAAAAAATGCAAGAAATGGAAGAAAAAACAAACCAAAAAAGGCACGAAATGGAAGAAGAAATGAAGCAAAAAAGGCAAGAAATGGAAGAAAAAGCAAAGCAAAAAATGCAAGAATTAGAAGAAGAAACATACCAAATAAGGCAGGAAATGGAAGAAGAAACAAAGCAAAAAATGCAAGAAATGGTAGAAAAAACAAAGCAAAAAATGAAAAAAATGGAGGAAGAAACAAACCAAAAAAGGCAGGAAATGGAAGAAGAAACAAAGCACAAAATCCAAGAAATGGAACAAAAAGCAAACCAAAAAATGCAAGAAATGGAAGAAAGAACAAACCAAAAAATTCATAAAAGGCAACAAACAGACGAACAGATAAACAGAAAATTGCAAGAAGCAATGCAAACGCTGCAAGGGTTGAAAACTGAAATAGAGTCACTAAAAAAAACACAATCTGAAGAAAGGCAGAAAATAGAAAAGCTGGACAAACAGTCAGGCACTACCAATACAAGCATTACCAACAGAATAGAAGAGATGGAAGAGAGAATCTCAAGTGTTGAAGATACATTAGGAGAAATGGATTTATCAACCAACGAAAACCTTAAATCCAACAAATCCTTAACACAAAACATCCAGGAATTATGGAACACCATGAAAAGACCAAACCTAAGAATAATAGGTATAGAAGAAGGAGAAGAAATCCACCTCAAAGGGGCAGAAGGCATATTCAACAAAATCATAGAAGAAAACTTTCCCAACCTTAAGAAAGACATGCCAATGAAGGTACAAGAAGCCTACAGAACACCAAATAGAGTGGACCACAAAAAAAATCCCTCGCCACATAATAATCAAGACCCCAAACATACAGAATAAAGAAAGAATATTAAGAGCAGCTAAGGAAAAAGGTCAAGTAACATATAAAGGCAGACCTATCAGAATTACACCTGATTTCTCCATGGAAACTCTGAAAGCCAGAAGGTCCTGGATAGATATTCTACCTACACTAAGAGACCATGGATGCCAGCCCAGACTACTATACCCGGCAAAGCTCTCAATCACTATAGACGGAGAAAACAAGATATTCCATGACAAAACTAGATTCAACCAATATGTGTCCACTAACCCAGCCCTACAGAAAATTTTGGAAGGAAAACTCCAACCCAAGGAAGCTAACTACAACCAGAAAAACATAAGCATTAGAGAATCCCTCTCTACCAACAGCCAAAAGAACAAAGGGGTGAAATTCCACCCATAATTCCACCACCAACAACCATCGCAAATCGAAGAAGGATGAGCAATCAATGGTCATTAATATCCCTCAATATTAACGGCCTTAACTCACCCATAAAAAGACACAGACTAGCAGAATGGATTCGAAGACAGAACCCTTCCTTCTGCTGCATACAAGAAACACACCTCACCCTCAAAGACAGACATTACTTGAGAGTTAAAGGTTGGGAAAAAATTTTTCAATCAAATGGACCCAAGAAACAAGCAGGGGTAGCAATCCTAATATCTAACAAACTAGACTTTAAAATAAAATCAATCAAAAGAGATGAAGGAGGTCATTACATACTCATCACAGGTGAAACCCACCAAGATGAAGTGTCTATCCTGAACATCTATGCCCCCAATACAAAGGCATCCACATTCGTTAAAGAAACATTATTAGAACTTAAATCTCATCTAAAGCCCCACACAGTTATAGTGGGAGATTTCAACACACCACTCTCACCACTAGACAAGAATACCAGACAGAAACTCAACAAAGAAGCAAAGGGTCTAATAGAAGTAATGACCCAACTGGGATTAACAGATATCTATAGAACATTTCATCCACATAAAAAAGAATATACCTTCTTCTCACCACCACATGGAACCTTCTCAAAAATCGACCACATACTTGGCAACATATCAAACCTCAGCAGCTACAAAAAAATTGGAATAACTCCATGCATCTTATCAGACCACCATGCCTTAAAATTAGAATTCAACAACAACACAAATTGCAGAAAACCTACAAACTCATGGAAATTGAATAATGCTCAACTGCACCATCCCTGGGTCAAAGAGGAAATAAAAAAAGAAATTAAAGACTTCCTCGAATTCAATGAGAATGAAGACACAACATACCCAAACCTATGGGACACTTTGAAAGCAGTGCTACGGGGAAGTTCATAGCACTAAGTGCTCACATGAAGAAACAGGAAAACAGTTATACCAGAGAATTAACATCACAGCTAAAAGCTCTAGAACACAAAGAAGCAAACTCCCCCAGGAAGAGTAGATGCCAGGAAATAATCAAATTGAGGGCTGAAATCAACAAAGTAGAAACCAGGAAAACAATACAAAGAATCAATGCAACGAAGAGTTGGTTCTTTGAGAAAATCAACAAGATAGACAAACCTTTGTCCAAACTTACCAAACAGCAGAGAGTGAACACGCAAATTAACAAAATCAGAAATGAAAAGGGGGACATAACAACAGACTCTGAGGAAATCCAGAGAATCATTAGGTCATACTTTGAAAACCTGTACTCCACAAAATTCGAAAATTTAAAGGAAATGGATGCCTTCCTGGACAGCTATCATTTGCCAAAACTAAATCAAGAACAGATAAGCAATTTAAATAGACCTATAACCCCTATGGAAATAGAAGCTGTCATCAAAAGTCTCCCAACCAAAAAAAGTCCAGGTCCACATGGCCTCAGTGCAGAATTCTACCACAAATTCAAAGAACAGCTTATACCAATTCTTCTCAAAGTGTTCCACACAATAGAAGCAGAAGGGTCTTTGCCAAACTCTTTCTATGAGGCTTCAATAACCTTGATCCCCAAGCCACACAAAGATACAACCAAGAAAGAGAACTTCAGACCAATATCCCTCATGAACATTGATGCAAAAATACTCAATAAAATACTGGCAAATCGGATCCAAGAACACATCAAAACAATCATTCACCACGATCAAGTAGGTTTCATACCAGGGATGCAGGGATGGTTCAACATACGAAAATCCATCAACGTAATCCACCATATAAACAAGCTGAAAAACAAAAATCACATGATCATCTCACTAGATGCTGAAAAAGCCTTTGACAAAATCCAACACCCCTTCATGATAAAGGTCTTGGAGAGATCTGGGATAACAGGGACATACTTAAACATAATAAAAGCCATATACAGTAAACCAACAGCCAACATCAAACTAAATGGACAGAAACTCAACGCAATTCCTCTAAAATCAGGAACAAAACAAGGCTGTCCACTCTCTCCATACCTTTTCAACATGGTACTTGAAGTTCTAGCTATAGCCATACGACAACAAAGGGGGATCAAGGGGATACAAATTGGGAAAGAAGAAGTCAAACTTTCACTGTTTGCAGACGATATGATAGTTTACACCAATGACCCAAAGAACTCTACCAGGGAACTCTTACAGCTGATTAACACCTTCAGCAAAGTGGCAGGTTACAAGATCAACTCAAGAAAGTCAGTAGCCCTACTATATACAGATGATAAAAGGGCTGAAAGAGAAATCAGAGAAACATCACCCTTTACAATTGCCACAAACAACATAAAATACCTTGGGGTAACGCTAACCAAACAAGTGAAAGACCTGTATCGTAAGAACTTTGAATCTTTAAAGAAAGAAATTAAAGAAGCCCTCAGAAAATGGAAAGATCTCCCATGCTCTTGGATAGGTAGGATCAATGTAGTAAAAATGGCAATCCTGCCAAAAGTAATCTACAGATTCAATGCAATCCCCATTAAAATCCCAGCACAATTCTTCACAGACCTTGAAAGAACAATAATCAATTTTGTATGGAAAAACAAAAGACCCAGGATAGCCAAAACAACCCTGTTCAACAAGGCAACGTCCAGAGGCATCACTATCCCTGACCTCAAGCTCTATTATAGAGCTATAGTCCTGAAAACAGCTTGGTATTGGCACAAAAATAGACAGGCAGACCAATGGAATCGAATTGAAAATCCGGGTATTAACCCACACACGTACGAACATCTGATCTTTGACAAAGAAGCTAAAAATATACAATGGAATAAAGAAAGCATCTTCAACAAATGGTGCTGGCATAATTGGAGACCGGCATGTAGAAGAATGCGGATCGATCCATGTTTATCGCCATGCACAAAACTTAAGTCCAAATGGATCAAAGACCTCAACATAAATCCAGCCACACTGAACCTCTTAGAAGAGAAAGTGGGTGGTACCCTTGAACGAATTGGTACAGGAGACAGCTTCCTGAACATAACACCAGTAGCACAGACAGTGAGATCAACAATTAATAAATGGGACCTACTGAAACTGAGAAGCTTCTGTAAGGCAAAGGACACAGTCAGCAAGACAAAAAGGCAGCCCACAGAATGGGAAAAAATATTCACTAATCCCACATCTGACAGAGGGTTGATCTCCAAAATTTACAAAGAACTCAAGAAGCAAGTCTCCAAAACAGCAAAGGACCCAATTAAGAAGTGGGCTGCAGAACTAAATAGAGAGTTTTCAATAGAGGAGTCTAAAATGGCTGAGAGGCACTTGAGAAAGTGCTCAACATCCTTAGCCATCCGGGAAATGCAAATCAAAGCAACTCTGAGATACCATCTCACTCCTGTCAGAATGGCTAAAATCAAAATCACCAATGACAATTTATGCTGGAGAGGATGTGGTGAAAGGGGGACACTCCTCCATTGCTGGTGGGAGTGCCAACTGGTTCAGCCACTTTGGAAAGCAGTATGGAGATTCCTCAGAAAAATGGGAATAAACCTACCACAAGACCCAGCAACTGCACTCTTAGGCATATATCCAAAAGATGCCCATTCATATAACAAAGATGTCTGTTCCACTATGTTCATAGCAGCTTTATTTGTAATAGCCAGAACTTGGAAGCAACCTAGATGTCCCTCACCCGAAGAATGGATAGAGAAAATGTGGTACATCTACACAATGGAGTACTATTCAGCAGAAAAAATAATGGAATCATGAGATTCGCAGGCAAATGGATGACACTAGAAGAAACCATCCTGAGTGAGGTAACCCAGTCACAAAAAGAGAAACATGGCATGTACTCTCTCATATATGGATTTTAGACATAGATCTGGGGAGTGCCAGCATACAATCCTATTGCCAGAGAGTCTGGGAAACAGAAACTTCATTTACTGGCTGGTTAAGTACTGAGCTGAACTCAAGAAAGCCAGTATCAGAGAGGGAGGACTGATGATCAAAGGGATTAAGACTGGGCTGGTTTAACCCCCAGAAACAGCTGACCAGACAAAGGTTAACTCTTGAATCCCAGGCATCAGCCTGGGAATCCAGCATGGGACTGATCAAGACCCCCTGAATCTGGGTGTCAGTGAGGAGGCCTAGGTAATCTATTGAGCCTTGGACAGCAGATCAGTACCCATCCCAACTATACACACGGTCTCTGGACTCCCATAGAACAATGTGAGGTGCACTCTCACCCTGAACTCTTGGGGAAGGGTCTAGGCCCTGCCCTATATGAAATGACAGACTATGGACACCCCCATGGAGGGCCTCACCCTCCCTGGGGGAATGAGGGGATAACGGGGGGTGGGGGGAGGGCACGGGAGGAGGGGAGGGAAAGGGAGAGGGACCTCGTACTGACTTGAGAAGCAACCTTGTTTCTTATCTAAATTTAAAATGGAAAATAAAAAAAATATTAATAA
>NW_024433123.1:0-2876 GCF_017639785.1 Mesocricetus auratus | reverse complement strand
TGTTATGAGAAGCTTTTTCTTTTGCTAGCCGCCTTGGTTTATCCCCTGCCAGTCGCCTGGGCTCTGCCGTGCCAGCCTGGTTCTAGATCCGCATGAGTCTCAAAAAAACACACAGGAGGCTATATTAATTATGAAGCTGTTGGCCTTGTTTGTCTCTTACTGGCTAGCTCTGCCTTAAGTAATTGCCCCATAATTGTTAATCTAAGTGTGTTTCTTACTGGAGAATAGTTCCAGGCTTCCTACCCCAATGACGGTTACATCTCGACTCTCTCGTGTTACTCCTACCCAGAGTCCTCCTGGACTCCTAGCCCCACCTATCTAGATTCCTATTGGCCAGACAGTGCTTTATTAGCATAAGACTTCCCCAACATCTCCTCTTTTCTGTTTAAACAAAAAGAAAGGTCTTAACTTTAACACAGTCAAATTGTATATAACAGAACAGTTATCAAATAAGAACATAGTTACAATATTTTAGCAAGATTTAAAGAAAATATCATCCATCCCATCCTTGTGAGTTCAAAGTCCTATATGTAGCTTATCTTTTATCATAACTAAGGAAAACTATAATTATAACTATCTGTCTTCAACTCCATCAAAGACCACAGAAAGATAATATATAAACACTAGGATTGACAGAGACATCTTACTGCCTGGACAGTCACCCGAAGTTCCTCTGTAACGTTGGGGCATCCATCTTCAGCCCATAGGCCACAATGTGTATGGAACACTTCTCAGCAAAGCAGGAAATTTCAAACTGTCCGTCTGCGTTGGCAGTCTGTCAGTCATTTTTTTTTGTCCTGTAGAAAGTCTCGTAGAGTCTTCATCAAGTAGGAACCCTGTAAGACTGAGTTCAGCAGTCACTTTTCTGTGGGTTCTGCATGTCCAGATTATACAACAACAGTCAAACAATCTAGGCAAGAGCAGTTTCTAGCCCAAATGGCTAATCTTGCCATGTTGAAAGCAAGCTTTATAATGAGTTTCTTCGATGCCCATCTTCCTCTCAGACGTAATTGGTGCTGCCAGGAGCAGACATTTCTCATTGTCAAGACAAACCCTAAACCATTTTAAATGCCATGTTCTGAAGGTCTTTGAGAGGTTTGAAGACTGTCCATCTCAAATATATTTCTGTATATCTAGAAACCTAACTTATGTAACTAGAAATTCTATTATAAGTAACTATATATAGTCTGTATTCAATTATGCATTACGTTGTAAAAGATCAGTATAAGCACAATACTTAATCAAGAGGAGAAATATAAGTATCACAAAATTGACCTTGATTTTGTCTCAATAAATGAAAAACAATACCCATACCACAATTCCCCTTTTTACCATTAAAAAAGATTGGCTGTGATCACTAGCCAATTATAAACAATCCCATTTAAATGAAAACAAAGATTTATAAACAAGATGGGAATTGGGACGTCGCTCATTCCAAACTGCTTCCTGCTGGAAGGGGGCGCTGTTCACACCATGGGGATCATGACAAAACTCAGAAACCTGTATAAGTCCATATTTTCGGGGTCTGTAAGACTGCATCATCTTCGCTGTTTCGATTGTTGGAACACCTGGTCCACTGCTTCCGGGGGTCTTGGTTCGTCAAACCACAAAAGCCTGGAAGGAATCCTTAGCTTTTCATTTTCTGTAGAAACATAAATAAAAACTCCTTTTCCGAGTAACATATCCTTATGCTTAAATTTTGAAGTCAAGGCATTTTTAAAAGATAGAAGTTGGATTAATTCAGCAGCATTTATAATCAAGTGTACTTTAGCAGCAGTTCCTTCCTGAGCAAGCAAAACACTGGAAAACACAATAGCGTACAGTATCCAGACTCTCTGTGTATTTTCCATCTTTACGTGGCTTATTTATTTATCTAATATTACTTTATTTCTTTCACTTTTATTTATTTTTCTCTGAGACAGGGTTTCTCTGTGGAAACCTGCCTGCCTCTGCCTCTGGAGCAATCCTACCGGCATGTGCCAACACACCCGGCTTTTGTATTTATTTACCACTTTGCCGTTTCATTTTCTCTCTCAATCTCACGTATATTTTTAAACACACTGTAAACCTTTAGAGGTTTTGTTCATCCAAGTCTGACTTTACTGTAAATCTTTACGTTTTTCTGGCCACGTGTCTTATCTGTAAAACCGTGGCTGTTTTAAACTGCCGTTTTTTTTTTCAAGATGGCGGGCATAAGCTTGATTCCAGCTTACTGCCTGAGTCCATGCTGACATCCAGCAAAAGCTGCCACTTCCAGCTGTACATGCACTCTTTTCAATAGTTAGTAAAGTCTCTTAAAACAACCTTGCTGGTTTTTTTTTTTTATGCTGAGTCAGGAAGACTCCGGTAAACGAGCCACGTGAATCTAGGCTTGTTGCTAGCAAAACAGAGCACACCTAAGAAAAATGCTGCTACAAAAATCTGTGCTTCTCTCCGTTCTTCTGTTTCTAAAATTTCTTTAAAGCTTTTGTTATTCTACGTGGAAATTCAATCCCACTCCTGATCACCATTATGTTAAGAGAATCTTTTTCTTTTGCTAGCCGCTTTGGTTTATCCCCTGCCAGTCGCCAGGGCTCTGCCGTGCCAGCCTGGTTCTAGATCCGCATGAGTCTCAAATAAACACACAGGAGGCTATATTAATTATGAAGCTGTTGGCCTTGTTTGTCTCTTACTGGCTAGCTCTGCCTTAAGTAATTACCCCATAATTGTTAATCTAAGTATGTTTCTTACCGGAGAATAGTTCCAGGCTTCCTACCCCAATGGCGGTTACATCTCGACTCTCTCGTGTTACTCCTACCCAGAGTCCTCCTGGACTCCTAGCCCCACCTATCTAGATTCCTATTGGCCAGACAGTGCTTTATTAGCATAAGACTTCC
>NW_024433122.1:0-6320 GCF_017639785.1 Mesocricetus auratus | reverse complement strand
GTATTGTTAGTTTTGAAGTTGTTAAGCATGTAGATTCTCAGCAGTGTTGTACTGCTAGTTTTCAAGATGGTAAGCATGGTTTTATGAGTTTCACGTTCAGATTCTCACACTGTGTTGTATCATTATTTTTCAAGAGTTACATATATAGATTCTCACTCAGTGTTTTATAGTTAATTTTCAATAAGTTACACTTGTGGATTTTCACACAGTTCTTTATCATTAGTTTTCAATAATTTACGAATTTAGATTCTGACACAATCTGTATCAATTGTTTTCAAGATATTATTCACCAAGTTTCCCACAAACTGTTGTTTCCTTTCATTTCAATATGTTACACGTATAGATGTACAGGCAGCTTTGTATCGTTTGATTTCAAGAAGTTGTGCAGGTAGTTTCTCACACTGTGTTGTATCATTAGTTTTCAAGATGTTACACTGTAGATTCTCAGAAAGTGTTGTGTTCTTATTTTCAAGAAGTCATGCATATAGATTCAAACCCAGTGTTGTATCATTACAACGTGTGGATTCTCAGAAAGTCTTGTATCGTTAGTTTATAAGTTTTTACACATGCAGTTACTCACACAGTGTTGTGTCGTTAGCTTTCAATAGTTACACGTGTAGATTCTCAGACAGTGTTGTATCGTTAGTATTTTCTTGGTTTTCAAGAATTGATGCATTCAGTTTAGAACTTAGCGTTGTATTGTTAGATTTCAAGAACTTACATAGATAGATTCTTACACGGTGCTGTATCGTTAGATTTCAAGAAGTTACACACATAGTTGCATGTGTAGATTCTCAGACAGTGTAGTATCGTTAGTTTTCCAGAAGTTATTAATGTAATTTCTCAAACAGAGTTATTTCATTAATTTTCTTGAAGTTATGCATTCCGTTTAGAACTCAGAGTTGTTTTCAAGAAGTTACATACATAGATGCACACACAGTGTTGTATCATTTTTTAAGTAGTTGAATATGTAGATTCTCTCACAGTTTCTTTTCAAGATGTTACTCACATAGTTTGTTACAAAGTGCTGCTTCCTTTGTTTTCAATAGGTTATGCAAATGATATGCAGGAAGCTTTGTATCGGTAGTTTTCAAGAAGATAAGCACTTCGTTTCTCACACTGTGTTGTTTCAAGAATTACACATGAAGTTTATCAGACAGTGTTGTATCAATAGTTTTCAAGTAGTTGCACATGTGGTTTCTCACACAGAATTGTATTGTTAGTTTTCAACAAGTTGCCCGTGTAGAGTCTCAGACAGTGGTGTTTCATTAATTTTAAATATTACTCGTGTAGATTCTCACACAGTGTTATGTCGATAATTTTCAATAAGTTACATGTATAGATTCTCAAGAGAGTGTTGTATCCTTAGTATTCAAGGTGTTATGCTTACAGATTCCCACACAGTGTTGTATCATTAGTTTTCAATATGTTACATGTCTAGATTCTCACATATTGTTGTATCTTTAATTTTCAATAAGTTATAGGTGTAGTTTCTCAGGCAGAGTTGTGTCCTGTATTTTCAAGAAGTTACGCATATGGATTCAAACACAGGGTTGTGTCCTTACTTTTCAATAAATACAAGTGTAGTCTCTCAGACAGTGTTGTACCGTTAGTTTTCAAGTAATTACACATGTATTTTCTCACCCAGTGTTGTAACATTAGTTTTCAATAAGTTACACGTGTGAATTCTCAGACAATTTTATTTTGTTCATTTTCAGTATGATACACGTGAAGATTCTCAAAGAGTGTTTTATCTTTACATTTCTAGAAGTTAAGCTTATAGCTTCTCACACAGTGTTGTATCATTAGTTTTCAATGGGTTACATGTGTAGAATCTCAAACAGTGTTGTATTTTTAATTTTCAATATGATACACGTGTAGATTCTCAGACAGTGTTGTGTCCTTTATTTTCCATAAATTATGCATATAGATTCAACCACAGTATCATATCATTACTTTTTAATAAGATACACGTGTAGATTCTCAGACAGTGTTGTATCGTTAGTTTTCAAGTACTTACACATGTAGGTTCTCATACAGTGTTTTATCGTTAGTTTTCAATAAGTTACACGTGTAGATTCTCAGACAGTTTTGTATCATTATTTTTCCAGATGTCACTAATGTAGTTTCTCACACAGTTATTTCTTTAGTATTCCAGAATTTATGCATTCAGTTTAGAACTCAGAGTTGTATCATTAGATTTCAAAGAGTTGCATAGATATATTCTCACACAGTGCTTATCATTAGATTTCAAGAAGTTATACACATAGATACTCACACAGAGTTGTATTGTCTGTTTTTAAGAAGTTATATATGTAGATTCTTTCATAGTGTTGTATCATTAGTTTTCAAGTTGTTAAGTATGTATTTTCTGAAACAGTGCTGTGTCGTTAATTTTTATAAGTTACACATGGAGATTCTCACATTGTGTTGAATAGTGAGAATCTACAGGTGTAACTTATTGAAAACTAAATATACAACACTGTGTAATTATCTACACATATAACTTATTGAAATCTAAAGATACAACTCTGTGTGAGAATCTACACTTGTAACCTATTGAAAAGTAAAGATAAATCATTCTGTGAAATTCTACACGTGCAACTTCTTGAAAACTAATGGTACAACGCTTTGTGACAATTTACACATCTACCTTATTGAAAACTAATGACACAACGCTGTGTGAGTTTCTACACATGTACCTCATTTAAAACTAACGATACTATGCTGTGTGAGAACCTACATGTGTACCTTATTGATAAATGACGATGCAAAAATGAGTAAGAATCTATTATTGTAACTGCTTGAAAATAAGCGATACAACACTTTGTGAGAAACTACATTCGTAAATTCTAGGAAGCTAATGACACAACACTGTGTGAGTTTATACAAGTGTACCTTATTGAAAACTAACCATACAAAGCTGTGTGAGAATCTACACGTGTAAATAATTGAAAACCTAACGACACAACACTGTGGGTGATTCAACACATGTAACTTATTGAAAACTAACGATACAATGCTGTGTGACAATCTACACGTGTAACTTATAGAAAATTAACTATTCAACGCTGTGTGAGATTCTACACGTGTACCTTATTGAAAATTAACGATAAAACGATGTGGGAGATTCTACACGTGTACCTTATTGAAAACTAACTATAAAATTTTGTGTGAGAAACTTCAGGTGTAACTTATTGAAAACTAACAATAAAATTCTGTGTGAGATTCTACACATGTACCTTTTTGAAAACTAACGATACAACACAGTTTGATAATCTACATGCGTAATTTCTTGAAAACTAGTGATGCAAAACTGTGTTAGAATCTATAAGTGTAGCTACTGGAAACTAGCAGTTCATCAATGTGTGAAAAACTACATGTATAGCTTCTTGAAAATGAACGATACAACACTGTGAGATTCTACACGTGTACCTTATTGAAAACAAACAATACAATTCTCCGTAATAAGCTTCAGGTGTAACTTATTGAAAACAAAAGATACAAAACGTGGAACTTGTTGAAAATTAATTATACAATACAATTTATGGATCTACCCGTGTAACTTCTTGGAAACTATCGACATAAAACTGTGTGAGAATCTATATGTGTAGTTTCTTGAAAACAAAAGATACAATACTTTGTAAGTATCTTTAAACATAACTTCTTGAAAAGTAACGATACAACACTGTGTGAGAAATTACACCTGTACCTTTTTAAAACCTAACAATAAAATGCTGGTTGAGAATCTATTCGTGTGCCTTACTGATAACTAATGATACGGCACTGTGTGAGAATCTATAAGTGTAAGTACTTGAAAAATAGCCATACAACAATGTGTTAGAATCTTCATGAAAACTAACATTACACTGCTGTGTGAGAATCTACACATGTACATTATTGAAAACTAACAATACAAAGCTTAGTGAGATTATATATGTGTACATTATTGAAAAGAGAAAATACAATGCAGTATAAGAATCTAGAGGTGTAACTTATTGAAAATTAACCACACTACTATGTGTGACAATCTACAAGTGCAACGTATTGAAAACTAACCATACAACAGTGTGAGATTCTACACGTGTAACTTATTGAAAACTAAATCTACAACGCTGTGTGATAATCTACATGTGTGCCTTATTGCAAACTAATGATATATTGCTGTGAGAGAATCTAAAGGTGAAATATATTGAAAACTTACGATACAACATAGTTTGAGAATCTACACATGTAAATTCTTGGAAAATATTGATACAACACTGTGTGAGAAATGACATGTGTTATTTCCTGAAAACTAATGATACAAAACTATTTAAGAATCTATAAGTGTAACTACTTGAAAACTAGCGATACAACACTGCTTGAGTAACTATATGCATAGCTTCTTGAAAACAAATGTTACTAGGCTGTGTGAGATTCTACAATTGTACCATATTGAAAAGTAACGAGAAAAATCTATATGAGAATCTATAATGTAACTACTTGAAAACTAGCGATACAAAACTGTGTGAGAAAGTACATGGGTAGCTACTTGAAAACTAATGATACAACGCTTTTTGATATTCTACACGTGTACCTTATTGCAAAGTAACAATACAACATTGTGTGAGAATCTACACGTGTACCTTATTGAAAACTAACCATACAATGCTGTGTGAGAATCTACAAGTATAACTTATTGAAAAATAACGATCGAACGCTGTTTGAGAATCTACACGTGTAAATTATGGAAAACAAACGACACAACCCTGTGTGCGATTCTACACGTGTAACTTATTGTAAACTAAGGATACAACGCTGTGTGAGATTCTACACGTGCAACTTATTGAAAACTATCAATACAAGAATTGTGAGAATCAACATGTGAAACTTATTGAAAACTAAAGATACAATGCTGTGTGAGAATCAACATATGTAAATTATGATTACTAACGATATAATGCTGTGTGATAATCTACACATGTACCTCATTGAAAACTGCCAATACCACGCTGTGTGAGAATCTACAGATGTAGCATATTGAGAAATAACGATCCAACACTGTGTGAGAACCTACACGTGTAACTTATTGAAAACTAACGATACAATGCTGCGTGAGAATCTATACGTGTACTTTATTGAAAACTAAGAATACCACGATATGTGAGATTCTACATGTGTCCTTACTGAAATCTAAAGATACAATGCTGTGTGTGAATCTACATGTGTACCTTATTTAAAACTAATGATACAACACAGTGTGAGGTTCTACACCTAAAACTAATATAAAACTAATGCTAAAATTATTTGTGATAATCTACAAGTGTACAATTCAGTGTGAGAATCTATAAGCATAACTTATTGAAAAGTAACATTACAACACAGTGTGAGAATGTACAGGTGTAACATATTGAAAATAAAAGATACATCATTGTGTAAGTATCTCCACCTGTAACCTTTTGAAATCTAAAGATACAACAATGTGTGAGAATCTATAAGTGTATCAACAAGAAACAAGTGATACAATGCTGTATGAGAAAATACAAGCATAATTTCTTGAATACTAATGATACAACACTGTGTGAGTATCTACACGTGTAGCCTATGGAAAAATAATGATACAAAGCTGTGTGCGAATCTACAGGTGTAATTTATTAAAAACTAACGAAACAACGCTGTTTGAGAATCTTCACGTGTTCCTTAATGAAAACTAACGATAGAAAACTGTGTAAGAATATAGAAGTGCAACTACTTGAAAACTAGCGATACAACACTCTGTGAGAAACTACATGCGTAGCTTATTGAAACCTAATGATTCAACGATGTGTGAGATTCTACACGTGTACCTTAATGAAAACTAACGACACAACTCTGTGTTATAATCTACCAGTATACCTTTGTAAACTAACGATACACAGCTGTGTGTGAATCTACAGGTGAAACATATTGAAAACTTACCATAAAACACAATTTGAAAATCTACCCGTGTAACTTCTTGGAAAATATCGATACAACACTGTGTGAGAAATTATATGCGTAATTTCTTGAAAACTAACCATACAAAAATATGTGAGAATCTATATGTGTAACTACATGAAAAATTGCAATACTACACTGTGAGAGAAACTACATGCATAGCTTCTTGAAAACTAATGTTTAAAGTCTGTGTGAGATTCTACACTTGTACCTTATTGAAGACTAACGATTCAAAACTTTGTTAGAATATATAAAGGAACTACTTGAAAACTAGCGAGAAAACACTATGTGAGAAAGTACATGGGTAGCTTCTTGAAAACTAATGATACAACGCTGTGTGAGATTCTACAAGTGTACCTTAT
>NW_024433121.1:0-52649 GCF_017639785.1 Mesocricetus auratus | reverse complement strand
CATTTTCATCAGATGTATGAAATGTTTCTCCACGCCTCTTAGAGTAGGGGTCTCAACATTCCCAGCATTGTGAGACCCTTTAATACAGTCCCTTCGTGTTGTGCTGACCCCAACCCTAAAATTATTCTGTTGTTACTTCAGGACTATAATTTTACTACTGTTATAAATCCTAATGTGAATATCTGATATGCAGGATATCTGATGTGTGACTCCCCAAAGGGGTCATGACCCACAGGTTGAGAACCACTGTCTTAGAGCAATGTAGAAAAGGTAGACAATTATTTTTAATGGTAATGTGGTTTAACTATAGTAGCTGTTTCCATAGCTTCCTCTCCTACTCTTCAGTTTTCCACTCTGTTCCTCGAATACGACACCCTGCTGTGTAGGCCTACATTACACCGTGTTAGAATGAAGGTATTTGATGGTGGAAATGTTAGGATATCTGGAAATAGTGAGCTCATGACCCCATGGGGAGGTTGAAACTGAGCAGCAGGTGGCCACTTTAGCCTAGACAGGAATGTTCTCATTTGTCACAGAAATGGCCGGATCCCACTGGCAGGTATTTAACAACTAGTTTTTGGGGAAATGGAGCCCTGGTTGTACCATTTACCTACTTCAATGGTATAAATATCATCACACTTTGATGATGTCAACCATTTTAAAATTTCCTGAAGATTTAAAAGTTGGCTCTGGTCCTAGGTACTCAACTTGGAGAGGAAAGGGTTTATTTCAGGTCATTTTTCCCAGTAACAACCCAGCACTGTGGGAAATCAGAAGCAGGAACTATGGAGGAATGCTGCTTTCTGCCTTGCTCCAAACTTTATATTCAGCTATCTTTCTTATAAAGCCCAGGCCCCACTGCCCAGAGAGAGTAGTGGCCATTGAGCTAGGCCCTCCCAAACCAATCAGGAAAATGTCCCACAAGAATGCAGATCTGGGGAAGGGAGTTCTTCAACTGAGGCTCGATCTTCCCAGGACTGTCAAGGTGATAACTAAGATCGGCCACAACTGCAGAGGTCAACATTCCACATCCTCACAGTGTAGAAATGGATTTTAAAATGCCTGGCTCACACAGTTACCGTCCTTGGTTAATTGCTTAGACATCCAAACTTTTGTATTAGATGCCACCCCTTTGTAGATGTCCCTAGACTGCTCCTATTATGGCATTAGATAATTCCATGACACATACAGCTTCTCAGAGAATACTTTTACTCTTTCTACCCTTAAACATGACATCCTGGCATTTCTGGCTATTTTTATAGCTAAAAGAGTCTGCCTGAAGTTTGGAGTGATTATCTAGATCAATCGGACTCTACCACAATCACCTTCCCAGCCTTGTCCTAGTACAACAGCTTCCTGGTTAGGCACCCTCATTTCATATTCTCCTTGCTACCAACCTTTTCTGTTGCCTTCCATGGAATTGCCTTCCAACAGCGGGGAGAACAAAGGCCTCCATCACCAACCCCATTCCTTGGCTAACCTTAGAAGCTTCCCGTGGCTTGGCATGTCTGATCCAAACCTCTCAGGCTGGCTTTCAAACTAGTCTGTCATAAGCAAGAGCAACAGTCCTAGGCTACTGTAGACTCTCATAAAAACCAGTTAAGGTAGCTGAAATCCCTGTGTGTGCTCCACACTGCATCTTAATTTCCTTGTTCAGAGAAGACGCACTGGAGTTCTGAGTGCCAGTCAGCTTGCAGCCTGCATGATAAACCCAGACATATTCCACATACTCTATTAACACACACTCCCAATAAATCACAAACCCTGGTGTCAAGACAGCTAACCAGGAAAGGGTTAGCATAGTCCATTTTAACACTTTCAGTGCCACCCTGCAGGCAAACCTTCAGACACACTGGTATTTCTGGAAATCACAAAGCCCCTCTTTTACTTGTATATGGTATCTGTAAACAGTGTCTTTTCATGATCCTAATTTCCCTAGCCCTCAGATCAGTAGCCAGAGATTATTCAGTTTGGGTACCTTCAAGGATCTTAGTCCCCATGTTCCAGGGTTTTGGCCTAACTCTTTAATACCACATGTGATAGAGGACAAAGTTTTCATTAGCAGAAGAGCAAACCCACTAATATAGGATGTAGAAGGCACTGGGGAAGTCCCAACCTACCAACCGTAACAGTACACATCGGCAGCTGACAGTACCCAGCATTCAGAACACAACATGCCTTAAGCACTTGCTGGTCTTTTTAAATACTTGAGGGCTTTGTTGGAATGCAGACGATGAGATGAGCCAGGATGAACAGGGATGATACAGCCAGGAAGTACAGGGGAATTGACCTCCTCAGGGGTGGGTGGGCAGTGGGCAAGTGTCCAGATCCCCATTCTCTGCAGGGATGCTGTGATATGCCCTCTACACTTTACTCAGAAGGTCTTCAGAAAAACATGGCGTCTTCGTTGACACCACAGACTTATGCACATATGCTGTGTCAGCTGTCCTTTGCTTCTACAGTCTTGCATTTTTTATTTTTTAAAAACTCATGTTTAATATTCTTCCCAAATACGTTACCTGAACCCACAGGTTTTGTTCTGGTTTTGGTTAAACCAAAGCTAAGTCAAAAGAGACCAGAAGATTTGAGACCCAGCCTGCTACTCTCATTACAGGGAAGCATCTGGGTCTTGGATATGCTGTGTGGAAGATTTGGTCCCAATAAAGGACCTTACTGTGACATCCCCCAGATGTAGAGGGCAGCAATCATGTAGGCATAAAGCAAATGGGAGAGCATGGATGGGGCAAGAAACCCATTAGCCACCTGCCTGAGGGTCTGAAACACTAGGGGACATAATTTGGAGGAATGTGTTCAGCTTGAATCACATGTGGAAGATCATAACCCAGGAGTGCTAACCAAGGATTCCAGGCCAGAATCTCTCATTACCAATGTGTGCTCCTATTTGCATATGGCCTCTTCAAGCTGCCATGACTGATGGGTTTCCTTTATTGGTATCTTCTTACCAGAGCATGGAGCCTGCCTCTCCATACAAACCCAGTCATTGTCTCACATGAAAACCTGGTGTGCTCTGGAACAGCTCTGCAAAGTCCTAATGGTTTCTTTTGCAGGAAAACAGAAGAAGCAGAGAAACATTACTGCTAGCTGATTGAAGAAACCTACCACCACCTGGCAGCCCACCCATCCAAGGAAAGAAAAGCAGCTTTTGTTCAACTGCCATGATCCAGCATGTTCCTAGTCGTGTGCACCTCTTCCCGTGAAGCTTATCTGATTCCTTCAGCCAGGCATGTAAGAGCAGAGAGAACTGACATCATCATTGAAGGTGACTGGATGGCTGGTTCCAAGCCCAACAGGCTCCGGATGCTGTTTTTGGCAGTAGCTGCAGCAGCATGGAAGTTGTATATTTCTCTCCTTCTACACTAGCACCAGAAAAGGAAGGAGTTGGGGGCTGAGGTCTACTACCAGGAAACATGTGTATCCTCCTTGCCTCTTCCTCTAGTAGCATCCTTCCAAGAAACCAATCTTTAAAGTCTATGAAAAAGTATTAGCTAGACTTGAAAACATCAGCGAGTATCTTCAAGCTATGCCTTATTATTCTCCAACACCCACTTTGACAAATAGGTTGTTCTAGTTTTCCTTTGTTGGTTTGCAAATGTCATTAACTGAAATCAGCTTAGGGGAGAAAATGATTTATTTGGCTTGCACTTCTGGGTCACCGTCGATCATCAAGGGAAGTCAAGGCAGGAACTAAAGAGGGAACTAAAGCAGAAAACATGGAGGAATGCTGCATGCTGACTCCCTCACTGTCTCACACTCAGCTAGTTTTTTATACAACCCAGAACCACTTACCTAGGGATGGTACTGTCCATAGTGGGTTGGGTCTTCCTACATCAGTTAAGACAGTCGAGACAATCTCCCTATAGACGTGCCCATAAAACTATCTGATTCAGCAAGTTCTCGATTGAGGAATGTCTTCTCAGACAACTCTACACTATGTCAATTTGACAACTGAAATAGGTCTCACTAGGACACGGTATACTATATTCTCAGAGCAGTGATTCTCAAAATGTAGTCCTGGGGTAGGTGCTGTGTAGTTTTCCTACTTCAGATTGAAACACTCCTTTCTTCTAGGAAGAAAGAAGATCTCAATGCTGAGGAATGTCATGAAACTTACAAGACTCTCTGTGAGAATTGTTGGGGAGGGAAGACTCTTGTGGCTACAAGTTGTAGAGGGATCTACAGTGGTGCCATCCTAGAGTAGACTTCTCTGAAATAAGGCTACTTGAATCACCCATGCAGCTCTAAGTCACCCTAATATAACCATTTGTTCTACCACGTAGACTTGAATGGAATCATTTCTTTGGTCTTACCTTACCCTGTTTGGGGTGAATATAAATGGACTCTCTCTGAAAAGATATGCAAACGTGGGGCTACACTTGGGAATCTTTTAGAAATACAAAGTCTTGGCCCTGATCTGAACCCTCTTTAATCAACTCCAGAGACTGACCAAGTGTTTTCTTTCTTTGAGTCTTCCAAGAAAGCCAAATGTGCTCAAACGTTTGCCATTCCTTAACAGACAGACGTGGAGTCCAGCTCCCAGAAAGCTAATGTTTAGTATTCTAGATTCTTTCTTTCAGGATAAAAGTTCCTTCTGACCATAAGCAACTTAGGGCAGGAAAAGGTTTGTTTAGCTTTTATTCCCAAGTGACAGACCATCCTTGCGGGAAGCTAGGGCAAGAATTTGATATCCCAAACAGCATTACTTCCAACCAGGGGATTCACTCACAGCCAGGGAAGTGCAGCAGACACAATGGAGGAACCCTGATTGATAGCTTGCTAGGAGGCTCATGCCCAGCTAACTTTCTTATACAGATCAGGACCACCTGCTGAGGGAATGGTGCTACCCACAGTGGACTGGGCTCTCCTGTATCAAGGAACAATTAAGACAATCCCCCTGATAGACATGCTTACAGGCCAGTCTCATCTAGGCAATTCCTCAAATGAGGGTCTCCTCTCAGTTGAGACTAGACTGTATCAGTTGACAGTTAAAGACAGCCAGCCATCTGGGGAATGTGAATTGTCCTACTTACTTACATTCCACACTGGTGCTCTCCTGCCAGCATCATCCCTTCCCTAAAACATTATTTACAGACTTCAAGCTCTTCAAAATTTGCAATTGAAACTTCTCCTCTGAGTGTGAACCTTTCTATTAGCATAAACTTCTCATGGAATGCAAATGTCTATAGCAGAAGCATTTCAAAGCTGAAGACCTTCCTGCCTGCCACCCCATTAGTGAATTTATTTGACCTTAATCCAAGTGCTTTTATGTGAACTCTTTCATCATTTATAAAAACAAAACGAAAGTGGTTTCTAGTTTGAGAACAACAGATAGGGGGTGGTTCGGGAAGGGAAGGAGGCTTTGTGTGTGTGTGTGTGTGTGTGTGTGTGTGTGTGTGTGTGTGTGTGTGTGTGTGTGATGATCACCGGAGGATATCTCACAAAAAATTATTCAGGGGGCAACATTTGGAACATCATTGTCTCTCATCTCTCACTTGATCATACAATCGTTATATTTTACCTGGTTATCAAGACACACTAAGATCCTGTCTCACCACTATTTTCAAGGTAACTAGTTAGCCCACAGTTTTCTGTCTTGCCATACTGAACTTCCCTGACAAGTATTCACGCCACCTCCTCTTTAGGGACTGCTCTGGTCCCCACCCCAGAGGAAACACCCCATAGTCTACATCTCTATGCATCACAAAGAAGAAATAAAACTCAAGTCTTCAGCACCAGCAGTTATGTGATTACAGAAGCAGGTTCTATCCACTTCTCAAGGGACATAACTTGGAGCAACTTCAGGGAAGGAACTGAGCAGTAGATCCAATTACACGCTAGCTATATTTTCAAAAGTTTAACCATTTATTAGCTACTCTTCTCAAAGTTGTGACAGAATACTTGACAAAAGCAACTTAAGGGGGGATTTATTCTGGCTCATGGTTTGACAGGATCCATCCATCATGGCAGGAAGGCTTGTGGTAGGCAACTCCCGGGAAGGGGAGCAGGTGATCAGACTGCTTGCATCCACGCATCAAGAGTCAGAGAAGGGAGAAGGCCGGCCTGAAGCTCTCTTTCTCTGTTTTTCTCTTTCATTCAGGAAATGAGACGGGGATTCCCATATTCAGGTGGTTCTTCATCCTTCAGTTAATCCTTTCTGGAAGTGTCCTCAAAGGCACATTCAGGGGTATGTCTCCTAGGTGATTCTAAATCCATTTAAGTTGAAGACAATAACCATTGCAGAGTAGAACATACACATCTTCTAAGAGATCTTTGTGATGCACAGATCCTAGCTGTACTAGTTTCCTTTCCAGAGGCAGTGCTAAAACACAATGACAGAACAACTTGAATAGAGAAAGGGTTTATTCAGTTAACAATTCCAGGCTACAGCCCACAGCCTTAGGGACGTCAAGGGGACGAGAAACTTGAAGCACCTAGTCACAACCACTGTCAAGACCAGAGAGAAATAAATACCTGCATGCTTACTACTCAACTCACATTCCTCACTTTTACACAGTCCAGGACCCAATCCAGGGAATGATGCCACCCTCAGTGGGCTGGGTCATCCCACATCAATGAACAAAATCAAGACAACCCTTTGCAGACACTCCCATGAGCCAAACCCACCTAGACGATCCTCTTTCCAGGTGACTCTAGATGGCTGCAAATGGACAATTAAAACCAACAGTCACAATGCCCCTGTGTTTTTTGGCAACTGCTCCCATGAATAGCACTAATATGTTGAGAAGAACAAAAGCAGAATTTTGGAGCCAGTAACCTAGTTTTGAATCCCCTCCCTTAAATTCCAATACCTGTAAAACTAATAAAGAAACTTAAATTCTCTAAGCTTTAGTTTAGATATCCATGTAAAGGAATGACATTTACACCATTGTTCTGTATGAAGTTTGCATGTAAATGTCTTGCTTCTGTACCATATAGTCAGTTCATACTTGTTAGCTGCTAATTATCAGGATTAACTAGTAGTCTGTTGATTTTATCTTCTGGCTATGACTAATGGAACCAAGATAGGTAGATATAACAAATGCTGGGTCACTCAGATTTTTCTCCCAAGAATTTATAGTTGTGACTGAGACCAGCTCATGTTGTCATCTATTGCTGGAAGACTGACACAAAAATACATGTCTTCTCATGAATTAGAGACTGAAGTGTTATGACTCAGGAGCAAGAGGTCCCACAAGTGGGTGCTATAGTCTTTGGGGGCCACTCCCTGCCACCCATCAGTTTTCTTCCCATCCTCGGGTTTCTCTAAAACCAATTCTCTGGAATTAATTTCCTTCTACTGCATAAGTCACTGTGATGGTTGATGCATTTCAACCCCTGAGACTCTGCATTCTTCAGTTGCCTTCAGGGCTCTCAGTGGGATTGCTATCACCCAGGAACTGTTCCCTCATGATTTTACCACCAAAGATTCTTTTCTGTTTAACTAGATTACCAACTCAACCACACCAAGCATAGGTGTGGGACTTTCCTCATTACCTGAGATAGAATTGCCTTCCATATTGGAGAATGTGTCCCTTTCTCTTTGCTTCTAGTCGCTCTCCATAGTGACTTGTAGCCGGCATATGGTTTGCTTGTTTGTTTGTCTGTTTTTTCTCATCCATCTTGAGTTATCATGAAGCCATGTTCAGAATGTGTATTTGATCTGCTGGAAGAGCAAATGACTCCCCTCCAGTCCCTTTCCTTGGACTCTGCCAGAGCCTTCTCTAGAATAATAAGCAAGCCTGGCCATTCCGGGTGATGGCCAAATGTTCTTGATTGTGTTTCAGTAAAACTGAGAGCTTTAGTGTAAAGGCTGAAAAAGGAGAAGGTGGCAATGGCCTGTCATTGGCTGGCCTGGGCTGTGCAGCACTTCCTGGCTTTGATAAAGTAAGGAAGGGAGAGAGAGAGAGAGACAGAGAGAGAGAGAGAGAGAGAGAGAGAGAGAGAGAGAGAGAGAACAAACTGGAAGTGGGTATGGCCATTTCCTCTCAAAGCTGACCCCAGTAACACTTCCTCCAGCAAGGCCACACCTCCTAACCCTCCCCCAAACAATACCACCAGTTGGGGACCAAGTGTTCAATTGGCTAAGACTATGGGAGACATTTTTCATTCAAAGCACCAAAGCATTTCAGAATAGGACAAACAAAGCCAAAACTAATGATAATTTTGATACCTTTCAATATATTGAAATTAAAAATATATGAAAAAATATCCACCCTGAACATAAGGAAAAAGCAAGCCAAAGACAGGAAAATACATTTGTTATGAATGTAACTGACAATATTTTAACTCTCAAAATGTGTGAGGCATTCCAACACATTCTCCTTGGAGGGCAATTTGGCATTGTCTACTAAAGCTGAAGACATTCATAGCAAAAGTTATCAATTCTATTTTAGTTCATTCCTCTAGAGAACACTGACACATGGAGATGGGTAAGAATATTCCATGCAGCACTGTTTGTCATGGGCAGAGAACTGGAACCATCCTCAGAGAATGGATAAGTAAGTAATGAAAATTATACAGATGAAAACCATACAATAGGTATAAAACTGAAAGTCTGCACGACAAGATATGCAGCATTTACGGATGTAAAAACATTTATTAACTAGAGAAACATGCATGGGAATGAAAGGCATACAACTCATGAATAAAAGAAAGGGACAAAACACTAACTCTGGCAAAAACATCTTGATTTGGGGACCTAGAAGGGACACCCAAGTGGCTCATTCCATTTGCATTCTAATCGGCTGTATGTCTAGCCCAATGCACGAGGTGCATACCTGTCGGCATAGCACTTGGGAGGCTGAGGGAAGAGGGTGACAAGTCCAAGGATAGCCTGGGCTACACAGTGAGACCCTGTGCTCAAAAGACAAATAAGAAAAAAACATGACCTTCATACAAAGTCTGTAAATACTAAATTACACACACACATACACACACACTCAGGCTCAGCCAATAAAAGAGCTTACCAGGCTAATGAGAACCTAAGTTCAGATTCCCAGCTCCCATATGAAAAGCCACTGGTGGCAGGGCATGACTGTATTCTTAGCACCAGAGAGGCAAAGGTGAATCCCCGGGTTTGCTGGACATCCAATCTAGCTTAATTGTGAGACCCTGACTCAGAAATTAAGATGGAGAGCAATTGAGGAAGACACCAGACATCAGCCTCTGGCTTCCACATGTGTGTACATATACAAGTACATGCACCTACAAGCACACACACACACACACACACACACACACACACACACACACACACTGCCCTCTACCATCCACAAAGCAAAATAGATTTAAATACCAGAACATGTTTTTTTTTCCTCAATTCTAGGAGGAAATTCACATGCCATGGTCCTGCGTGGATTCAGAAGTTTCATAGACACAAATTACAGCATCTCTTGCTTCCCATCTTCTTCTGGGGAGCTCAAGTCAACATCTGACATTATCTTGGGCCACTATGCTAGATGCCATGCAGATGCCAAACATGAATGCAATGCCTTCGCTGCTGTGTGTATTTCTGATGGGGGAACTGCTTTAGTCTGCTTCTATTGTTATAAAACATTCTGCACAAAGAAACAACTTGACTGGAAAGGGTTTGTTTATTTTATGTAGTATGCCATTGCCTGTCATCACAGGAAGCCGGGACAGGAGCTCAAGGCAGGAAACTGGAGGCAGGAACTAGAGCAGAGACCATGGATGGACACTTGCTTAGGGCATTGTTTTCAGGGTCACATCCAGCTGCCTTCTGTAGCCTAGGTCCACCTGCCAATGAATGGTACCCAAAGGGGTCTAATAACTTCTGCATCAGTGAGCAACCAAAAGGTTGTCCCACAGACATGCCCACAGGCTAATCTGAGAAATGTAGTTTGCTCAGTTGAGGTTTCCTCTTTCCAGGTGTTTCAAGTTGACAACCAAGAGTATCACAAGTCCACCCGTTGCCAACGTGACACACAAACTTATCACTGTTGAATTCTAATCTTTCCTTGTCCCCCATGCCCCATGTTAATATCACAATATAATACAGAGAGGGGAACATAAAGAGATATCCCTGAAAGCAAATGGAACTTTATATTGTTTTAAGGATGTATTTATTATGTATACAACATTCTGCTCCCATGTATGCCTACACACCAGAAGAGGGCTCCAGATCTTATTATAGATGGCTGTGAGCCACCATGAGGTTGCTGGGAATTGAACTCAGACCTCTGGTAAAGCAATCAGTGCTCTCTTAACCTCTGAGCCATCTCTCCAGCCCCCAAATGAAACTATATCATGGATAAAGGCTGAGGCCAGGGAGCAAGATCATACAACCCAGCATCCATCTGCCTGAAATAACAGGCTTTTTAGTGGAAAGAGCATGCCTGTGTTGTCTGATAAAAATGCCCTGTGATAGTGAGAAGAGGGGAAATACAACGAGAATCTGAACTCCAGGGAGGGGATGCCGGTCATGGTTCTGCCTCGTCCATCTTTGGAGAAACTAAATTTACTTGAATCAACCAGGGATTTAACCTCCTTGTAAAGAGTCTAAGATTTTCCTAATATAAAACCTGAGATAGATATGATTAAATTTCAACCAGTGTTGCTTTTGTTTTTCTTAGAAGCTCTGTCAGGCACCAGTGCCCAAAACAAATAAGCAATGTAAAAGAATGTGTTTAAGTTTGTAGGTCAGGACCCTTGACTTCACCCCTCCCACTTAACTACCAGCTTTAGGGTTAGCTCTAGTTTGCAAGTCGTTAGGGCCTAAAGCAATAGGGCCTCAGCCTTGGGGGGTGCCCCATTGCCACCTGAGCCTGTCTGACTCAGTTTCCCATGGCCTGGGAAAGTGGAATCTACACTACCAAGGGATTCCTCTGCAGTCCTATCTTCTGGAACTTCAAGACAGAAGACTCATTCAAGCAGCAACCACACTACCTCTGCCCCAAGAAGGCAGGAACAGGCACACTGTCCCTCTCGAGACTGACAGATGTAGATTACATTTTATTTGAAACCATTTTCAGCCTGGACTGTGCAACACAAGACTACAACACAATGGGGTAAGATGTCTCCAGAAAGAAACTCCAGGGAGGTGGTAGGAATGAGAAACGCACTTGAACGTTGTTGCTGACACCATTCTTGAGGCTTGCTAGAGGAGGAAGCACGCCATTGGGGGCAGGCATTGGAGGTTTCTAGAGGAAGTACGTCATTGGGGGCAGGCTTTGGAGGTTTGTAGCGGAAGTACGTCATTGGGGGCAGGCTTTGGAGGTTTGTAGCGGAAGTACGTCATTGGGGGCAGGCTTTGGAGGTTTGTAGCGGAAGTACGTCATTGGGGGCAGGCGGTGGACGTTTCTAGTCTTGTCCCAGTGTCTGTGGTTAGCCAGATTCCTGCTCCTGCTGCCCTGCCATGCCTCCCCTGCCGTGGTTGCCTCGTCCTTCTGGAATCACAACCCAAATCAAATTCTTTTTCCTTAAGCTGCTTTGGTCATGGCATTTGAGTGCAGCAACAGAAAAAAAAAATGACGAATACAGGGGGCCATTGCCATCTACTTATAAGGACACAAGCCAGAGATGGCATCTACAGGGCTCCACCCAGCTGTTTCAGATTGACATAAAAGCTTGCAACACAGAATGACGGATATAAAAAAAAGGCCTTCAACAGATGGATTGATGACTTCGTAAACATAACATGGCGTTGGGTAAAAGCATTGATTGAGAAATGGTGACATTCAGGTTACTGAGCCAGGTATAGCAGATGCATTTCTATACCCGTGCACCAAAAAAACGAAACTCTAGCACAGCCGTCCACCTTAGAGGTATTGCTCCCTAAATTCATATCCCAAATAGCTCTGAACTGGTTTAGAAGACTCCTGGCCATTTAAAAGTAAGAATAAAATAGATGAGAAAATGTACACTACCAGACAAGGGCACATTTGTGGTCAGTTAAACTTTTATTTCTGGTGGTTTTGGGAGCAGAGTGAAGGAGCCAGGGTTTCCCAGACTTTATTAAACTTTGCACCTGCTTGTGTCCGGTTCCAGATGTAGAGAAAAAAAATCTAGTGGATGCTGTCTTTCCTTGGGGAACTACCAAATTTTAACTATTATTAATATGAAAAAAAGCTAACAAAGTACTCAGTCAATTTGGTTTAAGTCAGTTTTTAGCCGGAGAGTTCAGGGAGATTCAAGTAATGATTTGAAAAAAGAAGAAAAAAGAGGAAAAGTATTAGAGGATGAAATTGGGTTATAGGTTGTTCATAAAAAAAAAAAAGAGGATTTTTCAGACAGATAGTCCTACAGGGGCAGGGTTGGGAGGATGACAGACAATGGGAAACAGTGACCAGATGGGACGTATGACGGGGAAATGGTATCAGATATAGACTCCAAGCACAGGCCAAACATAAAATAAAAACCGCTCGCTTCCAGAGCAGGAACGGGTGACACTGTCTCCACTGATGGCCTTTGATGTCATGGCAATAGGTCTATGAGGTTTCCCCTTAGTTGTTTAAGCTTCTAGAAGAACACATATTGGCTTCATTGGCTCATTGCCATCAATATTATAAATTCTGAAGTAGCATGCTAACTAGAGATTTTTCTCGTCCGAGAAAGGCAGATGTCTAAAAGAGTAGAAACGGTAAACTCAAAGCCTATGGTCTCTCTATCCTCAGGAACTGAATACAGTTTGTATCTAAATTTAGCAGTCTTATGCTCACAGACCCTCCCCCCAAATCCATATGCACTTGAGGTTTTTCAAACTGTCTTTGAAAGCACTTTACCTCCCTGCTGCTCCTTCATTAATGAGTTAACTACATCTTTGACATGGCAGTCATGCTTTAAATTTTTTAGGATTAGCTTTGACATAGAGCTGGGAGAGTCGCCAAATCACTTATAAGTAATTCAGAGATGGTTGTCTTGTTCTGATTTCCATCCAGATACCTACAGAGAGGCAGATATTTCCTTTCCTACTGACAAAACGCTGAGTTTGAGATTACATGAGTTTGTCCTGGGGCTGGAGACATGGCTCAGAGGTTAAACGCACTGGCTGCTCTGGCAGAGGATCCAGGTTTGATTGCCAGCAGCCACAGAACAGCCCAGGAACAACTATAAATCCTGTCTCAGGTAGTCCAGAGCCCTCTTCTGGCCATCAGGGGCAATGCAGGAATATGACACACAGAGGCAAAACACTCATCCACATTAAATAAAAACAAATGTTTAACAACAAAACCTGTCCTTATTCAAAAGGCATTATTTATAAGGGGACCCTATCTGTAAGTCTTCCCCCCAAACCATATAATGGTTTCTCTGCATAGAATTTTAAAAAGAAATGAAAGTCACTACATAAATGCATGTCTACTGTAAACAAACCCATGCCCTGTGTTCCTCCGGGCATTTTGCTAACACTCTTTACTGCCTCTGACCAAGACCTCCATTGCCTCAGGCCAATCTTCCTGCACCTTACAGCCACTGGCATCCTGTCAGCAAGGATGCTGACCGTGGTCCTTCCTGTAACTCCTTCCTAGTAGCAGAACAGCACACTCTTGGCTTTTGTTCCAACTAGGACATTCAGGGAACAAGGCAATCACTATTGCAGTTTTTGAGCTGACATAAAGAATGAAAGAAAAAATGAACCCGAGAAGATCAAAATGTTCTAAAATCAGCATTACTCCCAGTTTAAAGCTAAAACTATGTAATTTCTACCTCCATTTTTTAAACTGATATTTTTCTTTAAGTGTGAAAATTTATCTGCTTATAACAAAAAGAGAACCGAGAACTAACAACTTGAATGACATCTCTCCTAAAGAAAATCAACTGAATATTGGAATAGTAGACAAGAGGATTGTTATGGTTGAAGATTAACTTACATCTTTAATCACAGAACTTGGGAAGCTGAGGCAGGAGGATTGCCAGGATCATGCCAGCCTGGGTTACATAGGGAAGATGTGTCTCAATAGAAAGGGAGAGAGAAGAGAGAAACAACAAAAAACAAATGAGAGATTAAAGCAAGTATAAAATTATAAAGACCCTGCCAACTTGTGTAGCCACTTTGGAGATTGGTACGGAGGATCCTCAGGAAAGTGGGAATCAGTCTACCACAAGACCAAGCAATTCCATTGTTAGGCATATTCACAAAAGATATACACTCAGACAATAAGGACTTACTTCTGCTCAACTATGTTCATAGCAGCATTATTTGTAATAGCCAGAACCTGAAAACAACCTACACAACAGAGTACTACTCAGAGGGAAAAAATGGAACCTTGAAATTTGCAGGCAAGTGGATGGCACTAGAAGAAACAATCCTGAGTGAGGTAACCCAGTCACCAAAAGACAAACATGGTATGTACTCACTCATATATGGATTTTAGACATGGAGCAGGGGATTGCCAGCCTATAATCCCACTGCCAGAGACTATGGGAAGCAGGGAGGACCCTATGAGAGATATGCATGGTAACCCAGAGAAGGGGAATGGGATGAGATCTCCTAATTGGATTGGGAGCAGGGGGGGAGGGGAGGGAAGAGGGAGATGGGAGAAAGAGAGGGGGAGAAGAAGAGTGGAGAAGAGGACACAGGGGAGCAGGAAGGTTGAGTCAGGGTAAGAACAGTAAACAATGAGAGATACCATAATAGAGGGAGCCATTATATACTGGAGGAGAGATCTGGCAGTAGTGAGATTTTCAGAGATCTACAAGAATGACACCAACTGGCATTAAGGCTACCTTAAATGCCCTCCCCCTGATAATGAGATTGATGAATACCTTATATGCCATCCTAGAACCCTCATCCAGTGCCAGATGGAAGCAGAGGCAGACACCCACAGCTAAAAACTTAACTGAATTCCTGGAACCCAGTTGTAAATTGGAGTGATAAGCAAAGGAATCAAGACCCGGCTGGCGAAACCCACAGAGACAGCTGACCTAAACTCATACTGATGACTGAGTGTCCAGCATGGGACTGATACAAACTCCTTCCCTACCCCCAGAAATACTGAATGTCAGAGAGGAGGCCTCAGCAATCTATGGGAACTTGGGTAGTAGATCAGTATTTAATCCTGGCATACAAATGGGCTCTGGGAGCCCATTCCATGTGGAGGGATGCTCTCTCAGCCTGGACACATGGGGAAGGACCCAGGTCCTGGCCGGGAAAATCCCTCATGGAAGGCTTTACCCTCCCTGGGGAGTGGAGGGGGAATGGAGTTGGGTGGGGAACTGGGGGAGTGGGGAGCCAGGGGAGGAGGGGAGGGAGAGGGAACTAGGAGTAATATGTATAAAAAGTTAAATAAAAATTATTATAAAAATTATACAGACACATATTATCAACATACCAGGATAAAAATGTGACTTTGTATGCTAACCTAAAGAGAGAGAGAAAACTAATAGTAAAAAGATATGTTCTCCTCTCATCCATTCCTTGGACCTCTTGGGTACCCTGCACTGCTTGGCATTTCCTCTGGATGGGTGGTGACCTACTTTGAACGGGCCAAGTGATGGAAAGCACATAGTTCAATAATCTAGTATTAAATGTTGTGACACACACCTTAAATACCTATCATAGAGATTCAGAAAAACAGAGATAAGTGCCACGGTCTGGAGGCAGAATCAGTGTGGTGAAGCAAATAAAAAGTCAGAGTTCTGAGGAGGCCAAGCTGCGTCTGTCTGCAGAGAGTCCATGTTGGAAAGAACATAGTAATAGTATCATTCGGGATATGGGGTAGTACTCAGACAGCACGCAGGAACCTGTTCCCAGCACCGCATCAACTGGCACTGGGAGGTGGAGACAGGTGAACCATGAATTCCAGGTCATTCTGGTCTACACAGCTAGCCTTTGCTGAATGAAAGCTTCTGTCAAAACTCAAACAAGGTGAGTGAGTCATACCTAGATCTGGGAGGACTTGGGGAATGGAATGGTGGTATGCAAATGACCAGAATAAATTACATGAATGCATGATATTCTAAAAGAGGGACTAAAAGTATTATATTAAGACGATCTTAAGCAATGTGTTCACTTAGTGCCTTCCATATACATAGGAATGTGGGGGCATTCACTGGGGGAATTGCCAATTTACCAGGGGCGTACTCCTAGAGAAAACTGACCATCCCTTCCCTAGCAGCCATCAACTGTCAATATCTCTTTAATTAGGATTGGGGTCTCTTGAACCCCTCCATGCGTCATACTGAAATTTTGACTGGCTTAATCTTGCACAGGTCCCACACAGGTCATCACAGTGCTGTCATGTCCAGAAAACAGTATTTTGAAAGAGGTTAACATCAAAGAATAGAATAGAATCCCTAGAACATGCTAGTTTGCCCACCATCTACCAAGTAAAGGCACAACTGAGAGACACCATCCATGCCAAACAGAGCCTTTACCAGGCAACCAGGTTTTCATGTCTTCATCTTGGACATTATGGCCTCTACTGTAAGAAATAAATTATTACCACTAATATGTTACCCAGGTCCTGGTATTTTGTTATGGCTACTTGTTCAGATTAAGGCAAGGCCCCGTGAGAACATATTACTGCAAGCTCATTCACCCCTTTCACTGTGTGAAGACTCAGAGAGAAGGTACCATCTACGAGTGGCAATTGTGCCCTTGCCCGGTCTGCTAATTGCAACTTGACCTTGGATCTTCTGACCTCCAGAAGAGTGTGTCGCAAAGTCACCCAGCCTATGGCATTCTGTTATATTGGCCCAAGTGATCAATAGAGTGGGGCCACACAGTGCCTTGTGAGCTGCCCCACGTGTGCCTCTTATGCTTTCCCCTCCACATCGCAAACCCCCACCCTGGTTCCGCCCTTTACTTTATCTTCCAGTTGCATAAAACTCTTCCTGTGAGTTCCAAGGCATCTCAAACCCGAAATCCCTGCACGGTTGTCATGTGCCAGGGTTTCTTCTCCAGCACCATTGCAGGAAACTCTCTGTTTGGCCCCTCAAATCTTCTTTACTATTTCCACTTGCTCAGAAGGCCTTTCAGGCACCCCACCTGAAAGCTGGATGGATGGCTTCCTGCACTCGCTTAGCCTTGCTGTTGAGCGCATTCTATCATGGCATGCTGGGAGCATGCTCTTCTTACTCCTTGCTGTGTGTTCACGCAGTTCATTCGGTTACCGTATCTTCATTAGATGGGCAATTCTGACTGGAGCGCTTGCTGGGATCTAGGGGGCACGAGAAGGCTTGTCGTTGAAGTAAAATTGTATACACCTGGAAAATGCTTACTACTGGAGGCAGAAAAGCTAAGCGTGTACCAGATGGAGCAGGCTGAATGGCGAGTCACCATCCACAAAATAAGAAAGCCATCCAGCCAGAAGTTATGAATGGGATCCTATGAGGAAAGAAAAATATCTTGGCAGAGTCAATTAAATTAATGGTCTTGATATGAAGCCCCCTAACTTATCCAAGCGTGCCCTAGATCTGATAAGGGTCCCTGTAAGAGAAGTTCAGATAGAAAAAGATAGAGCTAGAGAAAGTGACGTGAATACAGAGGCATCTACTTGAGGATGCATCATCTAGGGGGCCAATTGACACGTGGGTGGGGTAGCTTTTGGAAGACAGGAACAACAGCAAAGCTGGACCCCTCTCAGAACTTCAAGAAATCCACCCCAGAGACACTTTGATTTTGAGTTCATGGCATCCAGCATTGAGGGGGTGTATTTCAGCTGAGTCTAACCAGACAGTAGGAATCTGTTACAGTTACCACCCCCTGTCCCCCAAAAATGATTGCAGCAGATAATAGTGACAAACAGGAGCTGTTAAGACGTTTTTTTGCTTACGTCAAGTAACATGGAATAACTTAACACATGACCCTGGTTTTGCTCCTCGCACATCCTCTTCCTAGCTGTCAGCCCCTCACACGGTGACATGCACACACAGAGGTAGGCCATGCACAGTAAATACTGACTGACAGAAAACTGTTTTGCAAGATGAAGTGTCTGATGCTAATACAAGCAGAACAAAGTGAAGAGGGTTACAGAAAATGAATGCATGCTTTCACTGATGCTGGAAATGGGGGAGGGGGGAAGAGTTTCCAAGGTACACACTACCAAACACAAATCATAGTACCAGTTGTTCTGTGATGACG
This sequence comes from Mesocricetus auratus, assembly GCF_017639785.1. NCBI lineage: Eukaryota > Metazoa > Chordata > Mammalia > Rodentia > Cricetidae > Mesocricetus > Mesocricetus auratus. Next base: position 34,591 of record NW_024433121.1, on the reverse strand, counting down.
TAAACACAAAATTTCTCCACTGGAGTATTTCCTGCCTCATCCAAATTGCATGTATCTCCTCTAGCACTCCGAACGTGTTTGCAGCCGACTTCACTGCCCCATTTGCTTTCTGTTGCTGTGATAAACACCATAACCAAAACAACCTGGAAAGGAAACGGTTTATGTGGCTTATACTTCCAGGTCACAATCCACCATGCAGGGAAACCGTGGCAGAAGCTCAAGCAGGAATTGAAGCAGAGACCATGAGTGGTTGCTTCTTACTTTCTTGATCCCCGTGGCTTGCCTGGCTTGCTTTTTTATATAAAACCAATGCCCACTTGTCTAAAGGTGGTGCCCACACAGTTGGATAGAAACTCACACACCAATCATTAATCAAAAAAAAAGTTTCACAAACATGCCTACAGGCCAATCTGATGGAGGCATTTTCTCAATGGAGGTTCCTTCTTCCCAGGTGATTCACTTTGCAAAAAATAGCTAGAATTCAAGACTGAAGATAACAACCAATATATTTAGTCACTTAGGATTTAGCTTTGGTAAAGAAAAAAATTAGCTTTGCAAATGCTCAGCCAGAAATAGAAAAATGCATGGTAGACCTCACAGACTAGAACTTACATGGTAGAGCTCACAGACTGGAACTTACATGGCAGACCTCACAGACTAGAACTTACATGGTAGACATCATAGACTAGAACTTACATGGTAGACCTCATAGACTAGAACTTAGATGGTAGATATTATACTTAGAGCTGGCAAAGACTGGTTGAATACAGTGAATGGAACTTTCTATTTGTCTGATTTGAACTGTGAGAGTCTGAACCCTTCTTTGTATCAAATAAAGAATACTCTTTCTACTGAGACACAAAGATCCCAAACTCATTGAACCTGTATTTTAGTGCTGGACTTGTAGAACTAAAATGATACCACACAGTTTTGTCGTGGAAACACCCCTGGGGGCCAGCGAGATGGTTAGGTGGTTAAAAGTGCCTGACACTAAGCTAGGTGACCTGAGTTTGAGGCCCAGGAACCACATGTTAGGAGAGAACCAACTATACAAGTTGTCCTCTGACCTCCACATGACAACTGTGGCTCACAGGCACTCTCACAAACACATACACATAAAATAAATTAAAAGGTAATGAAAAGTGAAGAAATGGATTAGGGGTCATCTGCTTCTACATCATGTTAGTAGTTGATAATGCCAAGTGTTGTTATATGCTGTGCACTGCTATAGGCTCTCTCAGAGTTTACTGTATTTAATACAACTTGTGTATTAAGGTATCGGTTTATAGAGGGGAAAACTGAGATGTAGAGAAATGAAGAAAATTATCTAAGACTGGATAAGCAGGTAGAGGCAGAGATACACAACTTAAGCCCAGTAGCCCACGTCCAGAGATTGTTTTCAACCATTGCATCTTATTATATTGACATGAATAATTCATAAAAACAAAGATTATTTTGTGGAATGAATTCATGAAAAACACAGATTCATCATTTACTTCAGTATATTAAATGGAAAAAATAACACTTATTTTTCAAGAGTCATATGACGGTTCACCAGAGAACATGTTAAACTGTACCCAGCATAGATTAAAAAATAGAGAGTAATTTAAAAGTAATACTGAATTTTAAAAATTCTGTGGGTCAATTGTGATCTTTCAAGTGTTAGCTTAAATTTTATCCAAAAAGGACAAAGATCCTACTGAAAGAATAGAAGTCCATAAGTGACTGACTATAATATAACACACACACACACACACACACACAAACACACAAATATGATTTCCACTAAATGAAATTGTTCCCTGTTCATCCAGGGCACATAAAAAGATATATTTCAAAACCCAACTTTTGTCCAGAAAGAGGCATGGTATCTCTAACCAATGGAATTTAGGGCAATGTGGAAAATTTCATTGCTGTCCAAGTTCCCTAATCCCTCTACTTTGGCTCTAATGCACTAATGTGTAACACAAAACAATAAAAACCCAGAGACAGGTTCAAGCTTCAAGCTGAAGATCAGAGAAGCAAAGCAGCCCAGCTACTAGCTCTCACCTCTACCAAAGCTGAAAGGGCTGATTCCCATCTCCAAGAGCTCTCATAAAGCCTCAGACAGCTGTCTCTCCTCAGATTGGCTGGAGAATAAATCTCAGAATGCAGCCTGAAACACTGGGCTCCTGTCTTTTATATACTTTTCTAGGGCAGGTAAAGGTGTGAGCTCTGTTATTCTTTTACACTTATTCACTCTCATCTAGCCCTGTGTGGCCTTGAACTCACAGAGATCCATCCTAAGTCCTGGGATTAAAGGTGTGCGCCACCACCGTCTAGCTTGTGTAGCTAACTACTGTGGCTTGCTTTGCATTCTGACATTTCAGGCAATCTTTACTAAATCACAAATAATATATTACTATGCCAATGTCCTGTTAGGATTAACTTTCAGTTTAACACAGCCTAGAGTTACCTGAAAAGGAGAGTTTCAAGTGAGGTACTGCCCAGATCAAAATGGCCTGTGGACATGTCTATGGGGTAATTGTCATAATTGTTCAGTTAGGTAGGAGGAACCATTACACTGTGGACAGCATCATTCGCTTGGTAGGGGGACCTGAGCTGTCTAAGAAAGCTAGTTGAGCATGATGAACCTGGGAGCCAGAAAGGACATTTCCTCCATGGTTTGTGCTCCAGATTCCTGCCTTGAATTCCAGCCCTGATTTCCCTCAATGATTGACTGTAGCCCAGCAGTGTAATCCAGATAAAGCCTTTCTTCCCCGGAGTTTCTTGTGGTCAGAATGTTTTATCACAGCAATGGGATGCAAAGTAGGACAACTAGTTTCTATCAGACTAAACCTCTTATGGAAGAACTAGAAAATCAGTTGAAATATTAAGACAAAGTATGCAAAAATTCTTATGGGAATTGTCCTTTGTATGCTGTGAATATATGTTTCTTTTATTGGTTGATAAATAAAGCTGCTTTGGCCAATGGACAGGCAGGATGTAGTCAGGCAGGAAGTATAGGCGGGGCTGCCAGACTAAGAGAATTCTGGGAGGAGAAACGCAGAGAGTCTCAGAAAGATGCCATGTAGCCTCCAAAGATTAACATGCTGGAGCACTGAGGGTAAGCCACAGTCTCATGGCAATACATAGTTTAATAAAAATGGGTTAGTAATTGAGAAGAGCTAGCCAAACAGAAGCCTGAGCCATCTGCCAAAGAGTTTATAATTGATATAAGCCTTTGTGTATTTATTTGGGACTGAATGGGGTCGGGACTAGCCAGAACAGAAATTTCCATCAACAAAATTCTAACTGTTCAAAGACAGCAGAGATGTTTGAAGCCCTGAACAGTGAGTAAGGCAGATGGAGCTCAATGGCCATAGACCTGCTGGTGAGAAAAGCATCTCTGGGGTGAACGTGCACCCTAGTTCTATTGGTGTGTATCAACACAAAATTTAGATAAGTAGAGAAGAAAGTAGATGCTGGGAACCTGAAATGTGAATCTGACCTATTATCTTGGCATGGGGTGTGGTCAAAGTTTAGGGTGTTATTAGATGCAGGATATCCATCACCTTGTTACACCGAATTTATGAAGCTATAGAAAAGGGTCAGATCTCATAAAAAATGAAACAAAGCTTCAAATCAACTCTAATTCTTTAGCCAGAAGCTATATGCCCTTCTCTAGAGAAACAGAGCATCACTCGCTGTATCTAACATTTATTAAACACAATGTCTGGCATTCAGTTTAGAACTATCAGCCATCCCAGGAGAAAGAATAAAAGGGGCAATTAAGAGAAACAGACCTGAAGTGATCCAGAGCAATGTGGTGGAGGTCTAAAATAACCCTGCTAATAAGCTCAAGAAAATAGACATGAGGGAATCTCACCAGGAAACTGGAGTCTCTGAAAATGTAAGGAGGAAGTTTAGAACTAAAAGTAACTTCTGAGACTATGGAAGCTAATGTTATGTGGACTAGGCACAGTTGAAGAAAGAACTAGCAGTCATAAAATCCAGCCAGAAAAAAAATATCCAGACTGGAATATGTAGAAGATAGAGAGGAGATACAGAAGAACATGTTAATGATTGAAGGGGAATAAATATAAGCATATGTATGACTGGACGACTAGCACTGAATCTCAAAACATGTGACCACTACTTCAGAAGAAGTAATTAATTCTTCAAGACCAATGAAAGACACTAAGCCACAGAAAGAGGAGCCGCATTAGCTCAATATGAATGAACTCAATGGAAGCCAAACTCAACCAAAGCAACCAGAATAAGAAAGGATGATGCCACAGCTTCAGTGTAACGGAAGAACCCTGGATGCGAAATTCTACACAAGTGAAATATACTTCACCATGGACAACGGAAGAATTCCCTATTATTAAATTCTTAATAAAATAAGCCTCAAAGGCAGAAGGTCAGAAACAGCCAAGTACTATTGAAGATTGAAATAAACATAAAGGTCTTCTTTCACCCGTTGTCAGAGTGACCATCAGGGCGGCGGCGATGCCTCATTTGGTGCGATGATGTGGCTTGAGTACCAGATGGCCACACGACATCAATCACAGACTAGCAAGTGAGGACACTGGTCACACTGACATATGACTGTCGACAAAGTTCTCCCAGGAGTCCAGAGGAAGCTCATACCACTCATGCAAGACATGTGCAAGAAAGTTCACAACTGCTTGAGTCCCAGGGTGGAAAAATGTCCAATAAAGTAATATAAAAATGAATTATAATACATCTGCCTAGTGGAGTGCTATAAAGAAATTAAAAGGCAAGTGTAAAATAAACAAATATCATACACATAGTGCTGGAGCAAAAAGTTAGACATGAAAGACCCTATGACCACAGTTATACACAATTCTAGAAAAGACGTCTGTCTGTGATAACCAATTTTTGGGCAAACAGGGGTGAGCATCTGCAGTGGTAAGGAGCCTTTTTGTGCAGGTCCTATTGTCAGTGGTGAGTTTACAGATGAACAAATGTCTAAAAACCTATCCAACTGAGAACTTGAAAAGAGTGCCTATATACACATATATAAACACATTGTATACAGAGACACATAATACAAAAATGTATAATACACAAGTATGTATGCATACACTCATACAATACACATGACCATGTGTATATGATATATACATATGTATGTGTATGTAAAATGTACAAATGTATGTGTGCACACATCACATATGTACATTATAAATGTGTATTTCTATAGATAATACACATACATATATATAATGCACATTGCATGCATAATTCATGATACATGTATATTATATACATAGATAAATATGTGTATATATAACACATATATGCTTGTATATATAAAAATGTGCTTAATGTGATATGCATATTCATATATTGTAATGTGTACATGAATGGATATATATGAGTGATACACATTAATATGTATATGTAACATATGGACATATTTATGTATATGCATATTATAACAACAAAAATAAAGAGAAGGGAGCAAAATAAAATGTATTATAAGACGTAAGTTAATAAAATTTCTGATATATAACAAAGCAATAATACCCACTAACAGAGTCAAAATAGTGTCTATTCAAAGTGGATTATTTATTTGAGTAGAAGAGGAAGAGCAAAGGCAGCATAAATGCATATGTAAGTTCTTAAAGCAATTTAAAGAAATAAAATGAAACTATGATCAAATTTGTACCAGAAAATGGAGCTCAAAATTACATTTTGTGAAAAATACAGCTTCCACAAAGGAGAGACTTGCTTCAACTTTAGAAGAAATGAAATATCTAAACAGACTTGTGTCTGTTGAAGTCAGTTTATCAGTAACTGAAAATACTTGGCAAAATATAATACGAGGCCCAATAAATTCTTCAAAATATTTGAATAAAGGTCACACCAATGTGAATTTAAAAACCACATCTAACAGGTAACAAGAGGGAGCTACCAGTCTCTCTTATGAAGGCAGAGCCACCGTGGCAGGAGAGGAAGCAGCAGAAGTCACCGGCCACTCTCTCATGACGAGAATGCAAAGGTCACAAGAGAAAGCAAATACTACATCAGCTCAGGGAGCCTTGCAGAAGAAAGGGAGGAAGGATTGTAAGACCCAGGGGACCAGGGACCCAGCTGAGAGACTGTGTATCCTAGGAATGTCACAAACTATAGCCATGAAATCTCACCAACCTGACCTGAACAAGGACGACACCAATATACACATTAATGTGTGAGGGAAGCTCATGAGACGCCGATCCCACACAAACTCCAGGTAATTAAGGAATATTGAAAGCAGGAGAATCGTCTTCCCCAGAAAGGAGCCCCCTGATTGGTTATCCCAAGAAACACAGACCCAAAGAACATTATGCTGACTGGGAAGGTTGTACTTATGTGTTTAGACATAACGACAATGAAAGCAAAAGAGTCTATGAATTTGAGTAAGAGCAAGGAGAAGGGTATGTGAAGAGGGTCTGAAGGAGGAAAGAGAAGTGAGACATGATGTAATTCTATTAAAATCTCAAAAAAAAAATAAAAAATAATTCACTATCCAACCCAGCAGTGCCAAAATGACAGCATATCTGGTCACACTGGAATGACCCTAGGAATGAGAGTTGCCTCATTTGATTACTATTAATATTTTATAAAATTCAGTCCATTAACAGTAGATAAAAAGGAAAAAATTCTACACGAGTCTTTCTATAGCTGTGGGAAAAGTTCCTGGCTCCTTTCAGCACTGACTTACACTTTTTAGAGAATTGATGATTTTTTAAAATTGTGTGTGTGTGTGTTCATATGCATGTGAATACAGTCCCCAGACTTCCCAGACAGGGATGGGTTCTGGGAAATAAAGTTCTGTACAGGGGCAGCACTGGGCCTGCTCCGTAGCCCCTTGACCTAACTTTGTAACAAAAAGCCAAACCTTCTTATTACATTAGTAATTCCAATCTAATGATGAAAATTGTTATTATACAACAAATATCACGACTAAGGTTAATCAATTAAAGCCCGAATCCCTGAAATTAGGGGCGAAACAAGAATGTCTTCCCCCCGAAGCCTATTGAAACTCCTCACTGATAGAATAAAAAAAGAGAGAGAAAGACAGGTGGTGAAGATTGAAAAAATAATTAAAATCAAACAACGCAATTATATCTGGTTACGTTTTACAGATAAAAGCCAGCAAGATGGCTCAGCGGGTACAGGTGTTCGCCGCCAGCCTTATGATGATCTGAGTTTGATTTCCAGGACACGCATGACGGACGTGGGGAACAAATTCCTGCAAGCTCACCTTTGGCCTCCATGTGTACACCATGGCATGTTTGTGCCATCCTTCCTTCTCGTAAATAAATAAATATCGATTCTCATTACAGATCAGCTACGGGAATGGATAAGTGAAATCAACAAACATTTTTTTGCATGTGAAGTTAAAATCCAAAACACAAATCCTACTTAGAAGTAATGGACAGTGTGTGGGCAATAAATATGAAGAATGTATGTGATTTTGTAACTCTTTCATGTCTTTGTCTCCATTCTGAGGTAAATATAGGGTGATAAGTACCCTGAAAATAACAAATCTGGACAAGAAGCTGGGGAGAATTAATTGTAACCCGCCGGTTCAAACAGCACGGACCAGACCGTCCACTCTGTCTGGATGTTGAAGCAAAGACTGGAAGAAGGTTGGAGGCGGGTAAGGCCTCGTGATGTGGTGGCAGCGTCTCTTTAACCAGGCTCGTAAACGTCCACTGCTGAGTTTCAGAGGAAGATCCGAGAGAATGTATATGCCATGGTCAGTATAGGCGATGAATGGACCTGTGGCTTCACGGAGGAAGCAGGATGACGAAGAGATTATTCCATGAAGGTGGGAGGAGAGGGCTGAGGCAAACGTTTGTAGCTCACCACCTCCATTCAAAGACAAGCAGGGATTTCAAGGACAGCATCCTCTCCCTACGGAGGAAGTACTGTGGGATGATGCCATGTGCAGACCTCTAGTTTGACTGACAGTGGAGGGAAGAGGCGGGGGCGGGGGATAGGCTAGCTTTGGGTGCTACGGGAAGCCAAGCATTTCTCCACTCAAATGAAGACGGTGGCAGAGAATGAACGTAGTTGTTCTGTCTTCCACACGTGAGTGTCAGGGACGAGGCCACAGGGCACGAGTGATGGTGCGAGCAGACAGCGGTGAACAGCTCCCTTCGCTGCCCCATTCCCTGTAAGTGGAGTGCCTCTAACACCAGCTTCTCAAGGCTGGAACAAGACATGCGCCTCCGCGACCAGCACCGAAGAGGATGGCCTGCGGAAGCCAGGTTCTCCCCGGGCAGATAAAAACATCCTTCCAGAAGCCAAACCTGAGAAAAGAGAGGGGCTGCATACATGCATGCACAGTGGGTTCATGCTTGTAGAGGTCAGAGGTCAACCCTGAGGGCTGGGAGCTACCCACCTTTGTAGAGAGAAGCCTTTTCCTTGCGAGCCACTTTGGTTTTTCCCCACCAGTCGCCTGGGCTCTGATGCGTTGTAGTCCCCAAATAACACACAAGATGCTGTATTAATTATGAAGCTGTTGGCCTTGCTTGTAATTGTTACTCTAGGTATTTCTCTTACCGGAGGAAAGTTCCTAACTTCTTAGCCCTATGGCAGCTACACCTTGACTCCGTGTTTCTCAACTTCGGGCCAAAGTTCAGAAACATCAGCAGGGCTTCAAAGGAACAGCCTGGAGGCAGAAGTCCTGGCATTGTCTCTCTTAACTCTAGCAGCCTCTACCTACTTGGTTGAGGTCCAGACACAGGATGTAAGTAATGGACTTTACTTAACATCTACTGACTTAAGTGTCAATTATACCTAAAGAATGTCTTCACAGGGGCGGAGATATCTTACTGATTGACCAGGCATCTTAGCCTGGCCAGGTTGTCGCACAGAACTGGCCACTAGAGTAAACTTATCTCAGAGGAAGAGACTCCTACAGTGTCACAAACATCTGGGTTAGTCAACATCATCACAGGCCTGGATCCTTTATATAAATGCAAATTCTCCCGTTGGTTTGCTTGGTAGGTTGGTTGGTTTTATTGTAACTGACTTTGATTTTCAAATACAGTCTCTTGTGGTCCAGGCTGGCCTGAGTCTCTGTTCCTGTGTAGCCAAGGACAACCCCCAAATGCAGATCCTCCGGTCTCTATCTCCCAAGTGCTGAGACTACTGGCATGCATCTCCATGTCTGACTGGTGTGTGTGTGTGTGTGTGTGTGTGTGTGTGTGTGTGTGTTCACAAGCTAGAGACTGGAGGTTGACATCAGGTGTCTTTCTTACTTGCTGAACCTCTTATTTTTGAGAGAGCATCTCTCATTGGACCTGTAGTTCACCTTTGGCTAGAGTGGCTGAACAGCAAGCTCAATGACCCTCCTGTCTTTACTGCACCTAGTTTCTTGTGTGGGTGCTAGGGCTAAGACTCAGATACTACTCACACTGTGTGGGAGGCAAACGAATGAGCCATCTCTCCAGCTTCAAGGATGTGTTTGTTTGTTAGTTTGTCTGTTTTCCTTTTGATACACGGTCTCACTATATAGTTCTGGCTGTATGTGGACTCACAATTCTCCTGCCTCTGCATTGAGAACACTCTGGAACTACAGGCGTGCACCACTTTGTCAGGCCAAGAAATGCAACCTGGGAAAGACCACCTTGACCTGAGTCAGATGTTCTGTGATCAGTTTTCTTCCAGGGCTCTTTACGTCTCACTCTTCAGCTTTCTCCTCAGCTCTTCACTTCCGTCCTCTCTTGTTTGCTGCTGCTCAGACAGGGTTTCATTCTGGAGCCCAGGATGCCTTTGATTTTACACCATCCCACTTTTCTCATCCTCAAGAGTGCCGGGACAAGAGCCTAAACCATGATGCCCAGCCCCTTGAGGTATTTCTGGTACATACCTCACAGAGTGTGAGGATTAGGGCATGCACTTCCGAGGTTGTGAAGAATGAGTCTTAACAGAAGCTGGTCGTTAATTGGCTGCTCTGTCATGGGCTTCAGTCACTTGATAGATTTCCATGCTTAAATGGCATATTGGAGAGTCCTAGCAACATCACATGGTACTCTAATTTTGGAGAAACAACAAATGAGAGCACTATTGATTGTTTATAAATCTTTACCCAGGGACACAAGGTAACTACTGCATTGAACTTTTCCTCCACCGCTACCTCTAGCACTTCAGTGGGGGAACTCAGCTAAGCCAGCTTCAATTTTCCCAACCAAAGTCAAGAGCACCTACATCAGAATTTACCTCAAAACACTTCAATAGTCCTTCGGATGGTATTGATCTCACTGTGGGGCAAGTTTTAAATGGTGTGTAACAGTCTAGAGACAGCATGTAAAAGTAGATGGTGGCACAGTTACTGTTTGAATTCTCATCTGGCGTAAGCCCTCTCTTCCCATAAGAAACTCAGTGCAGCTCCCCCAAGACCCAGGAGAAAGCCAGATGCTATGGTGGGAATCTGCATGCTCAGCACCAGGGCTGTGGAGGAGACACATGGATCCCTGCAAGCTCATTGCCCATCCACTGAAGCTGAGTGGGTGAGCTCCAGGCTCAGCCACAGAGCCTGACTCAAGAGAGAATGTGGAGAGTGACTGCAGAATATTCCCAACAATGACCTCTGCTTGCCACATGTGTGTGTATGCACATATACTTCCCACACACACCTACACAAATGCATAGATGTGCCAGACACGCGCACACACACACACACACACACACACACACACACACACACACACATGTTTCATGCTATCAAAGCCTGTGCCTGCCTTCCTCTCCACCTCCTTAAGGAGTTCTAGCAGCTGAAAATCTACTTCCTAACCTAATGGCTAATCTCCCAGTGTGAAATGGGAAATGAGACAATGGAATATTAAAAAAAAAGAAAAAGGGAAAGAAAGAAAATAAGAAAGGCAGATTCAGCAAGTATGCATCATTTTGGAAGCATGTTGGTCCCAAGAGCAGTGATTAGGCACTTAAGAACATAATAAGGACGGGAAGCCTGAAAGACACAGCAAAAAGAAACACCAACTTGCCAGTTTTGCAAAGTCAATGGCGTGCAAGCAGTTTGATTCATAGCACAAAAGAACCTTTTAGAAAATTAGCAGACTGGGGTAAGTTGTGACTCCTCAGTCAGCCCTCTAAGGGGCAAAGGAGGACACTCTTTCCCATTCAGGATTCTACTATAGATGCGGTGGGCCTGGGGGCTCTGTTCTGATTTTACATCCTCCTCAGGGATGTCTGTCCTTCCCATGCCCTAGGCTTCCACTTTCAAACACTTAGTGACTCTTGTAGTCAATGTTCCCTTTGGATTCTAAACTTGCAAGGATCTCAAGCTTGGAGAATTCTACTCAATTTTCATGTGACCCTCTAGAGAGGTGCCTTGGTTTTTGTTTCTTGACTTTTGACTGGTTTCAAAATTGCTATGTAGTCAAGGGTGACCTTCACCTCTTTGGACCTCCTGCCTCCACCTCCAAGTGTTAGAATGACAGGCATAGTCCACCCAGTTTATGTGATGCTGGGATGGAAACCAGGACAGGAACTCTACCAACTGAACTACATTTCCAATCCTTTCATTCCACCCTTGTTCCCAGGAGACTGACAACTTAAACATCCTGGCCTCCAGAGTTCAAGGAGAACTCATTTACCACCACTGGCAGGAGTTGAGAAGCCAATGGCTCTGTTCCTCACCCTCCTCACAGCCAGACTATGTAGAAACAGGCCCACTGCACTCCATGGAGGTTATGTTTTATATAGAGTGATGTCTCCTGGTGTTATCTAGAGTTCTGGAAACTGTCACCACTCTTTGACATGAGAGCCATGGGTAGTGGTCATCATCTACTGTTGAATTCCTTTTGTTCTGTCTACATCTTTGTTTGGGGGCTCTTTATTTGATTCATCTAAACATATATTCTGTTTGGCATCACCATTCACTGTCATGATCTCCCCAACTGGGTTCACTGTCCCCCACCACCATCAAGTCTTCCAAGTCATGATCTCACCAACTGGGTTCAATGGTCCTCATTGCCCTGTCTTGTCTTCAAAGTAATTTTCTCCCCAACTGGATTCATTCTCCTTCATCACCATCAAGTCTTCCAAGTCATGATCTCACCAACTGAGTTCATGGGCCCTCATCACCCTGTCTTCTGTTCACAGTCATGATCTCTCCTTCTGGGTTCACTCTCCTTCATCACCATCAAGTCTTCAAAGTCATGACCTCCTCCACTGGGCTCACTCTCCCTCATTTCCCTGTGGTCTCTTCCCCAACATCCTCTTTCTGAGCCCTTCCTGTATTTCCTAACTTAGAGAATGGTCCACCACTCTCCTCCAGAGTATTAAAGGAGTTTTGCTGGATGTCATGGATGCACATTCCATACACTCCAAGACCCGTACATACCTCATTTCTCTTGAACTCCAGTCTAAGCCTCCAAAGTTTCCAATGATGGCCTCCTAAATGCTATGCTCTGTGCCTTTGAAGTTGATCCACGTCAAATAGTTTTTTATTCAATTTTAAATTATATACATATATATATGTGTGTGTGTGTGTGTGTGAGAGAGAGAGAGAGAGAGAGAGAGAGAGAGAGAGAGAGAGAGAGAGATGTGCACATAAGCCCAGATGCTTGTGGAGGCCAGAGAAGGGGTTATAGCCCCTGGAGCTGGAGGTGCAAGAGGTTGTGAGCCAACAAAAATAGGTGCTGGAAAATAAACTTGGGTCTTCTGCAAAAATAGTAGGTGCTCATCACCACTGAGCCATCTCTCTAGCATTAAATATTTTTAAAGGAAGCAGTGGTGAGATTTATTAAATATAATTTAGAATAGATTTTTAAAAGTAGGAGGTTAAATGACAGAGAGGCATACCAGAAGAAAGACATTCCCTAGAGCAATGCTTCTCAACTCTCCTAATGTTGCAACCTCATGTTCCTCATGCTGTGGTGACTCTCAAACATAAAATCATTTCTTTGCTACTTTATAACTGTAATTTTGCAACTGTTATAAAATCATAATGTAAATATCTGATATGCAGGACATCTCATATGTGACTCTAAAGGGTTGGCTCAAGGCCCATGTGTTGAAAACCAGTGCCCTAGAGTACAGACAGAGACAACTCTAACAGATTGTCACCTCTCACTGATCCTCTAAGACAAGGAAACATAATCTTTAATAAACTCATCAATGATTCCATTTTCCTCTCATTAAGCCCTCAGATACTTACCATTGTTTCAAGATCATACCTATATCCATAAAGGGTCACTGCGGCTTCTTTCACAGTCTGTTTTACCCTCTTCTCTTTTTCAAATAACTGATACTTTATTGCATCCATCATGATTTTTCACCTCTATATTCAACACATGTGGATCCTTTGACCAGAACATTCTACCTGATCCTACAGATCCCTTCCTACTTAGCTAATCATTCCTCACAAGTAGATATCATTGCTCTGTTAGAACAGGGAGTCTGTGTATTGCACACACTGATGTATCTCAGGGCCTAGCAATGTATCCAGTAATTTCTCCATTATATCAATTGTCAGATTGGACCAAAAACACCATTTGCATGTCTGGGAAGGTAAGTGCTAGGATTAGCTTAGTCAAGACAAGCAGTGCCCAGCATGAATCCTAGGATGTGCCCAACTGATGCCTGATGGATGAGCGAATTAAGAGACCAATGGTCACATGGGGAAGAAGGGACATTTGTAACACTAAGATGTTGGGGATGATTTTCACTACCATTAATATCTACTCAGCATTGGGTATTTCACATTCATGTGGGTCGGGCCCTGAGAAGAGAACTCAGAACCCGAGAACTCAGAAGCATGACACAAGAGGCAGATGAACTCTGCCTTTTCCTTATTCCATTTTGTCATCTCTAATTAGGGAACTCATTTGGGACAAGCCTGGAAACGCAGAAATCCTCGGGTAAGGGCCATGTTCCTGCCTGGGGACATTGTTTTGCTCTCTTCTTCTGTGTCTTTGGAAGACACCATGTTTTGCTTGAATGTGAAATGTCCCCCACCGGCTCACACATTTGAACACTTGATTGCCAGCCGGTGGCGCCGTTTGAAGGCTGTGGACGTTTTTGGAGGTGGAGCCTTGCTGGAAGAAGTGAGTCACTGGGGTAGGGCTTTAACGATTCAGGCCCCACTTTCTGTTCACGCCCTGATTCCTGATCATGGGTGTGATGTGAAGAGTCAGTGACTTCAGCCCTGGCTTCCCTGCCATGACAGACTATGCTCTTGGAACCGTGAGACAGGACAAACCTTTTCCACTTTAAATTGCTACTGTGAGGGTATGTCATCATAGCCGGAGGGAAACAGACAAAAGATACTATCTGAATAGGCGTCAGGGACATGCTTCTTGCCTGAGTCCCTATAGGGGTGAGACTGGGCCCCTAAACACTTCATTGCACAGACCTTGAGTGGACGTAAGAGGAAGGGGATGCAAACACGTCCCGTCGTCATCGTCAGCAGCAGTAACAGAGTCAGCCATTCTGGGAACTTCCTGAACTCTGTCTGGGCTTTGGTACTTTACACATGTGGTATTCACAAAACACTCCCCAGCATGCTATAGTCGTTACCATCCAATGCTGTAATTATTTCTGTTGTGGTCATGAGGAAGCTGAGACCCAGGTTGAGTCAATCCTATGAGAAACTAGCCAAAAGGATGTGATTCCAAGCAGAGCTGCCTCACTCAAAGCCTGATGCAACCCCTGTTCATGAAGTCACCTTGAAGGTGCCGACTGGGACTGTCATAACTGTGCTCCTCAGGGAGCCTCAGAAGCCTGGCCAAGCTGACACAACACATAAAACGGAACAGCTAAAATGCAGCACCACAGGACAGAAATGGGGGGAAGACCAGAAGAGTGAGGTAAAACCAGATAGAAACTGCCCTTGCTGGGCAAAGCCCTGGCTGTACCTCTCCTGTCCATGACAGAATGGATGCATGACCTGGGTAAAAATCCAGGGGGAGAGGAGAGACTTGTGTGCCTCACTCATAAAAGAAAGCTGCAGGGGAAGGCCGGGATAAAGAAGATGAAAACCATGCCAACAGAGCAGAGAGGACACAGTGGGGTGAGATGAGAGAGAGCAGAAATATCCTAATTGTCAACAGGCGGGAAAGCAGGCAGGGTGAGCAGGTCTCAGTGTCCTCCTGGGGACAGGAAGGGAAGCTCCAACCCAGCGCCATTTGTGGCTCTCCCTTGGATTTTACTAAATGCACCACTACAAGGGAGAATGATTGTGAATCTTTTGCTAACTTAATATTTTCTGGAAATACCTTTCCCCCTGAAAGCAAAAAGAGGTTAAAATTTTTTGAGGCTTTGGAGGAAAATTTTGGAATTAAAAGCTCTCGGAGGCAGAGTTCTTTCATAAGAAGACTAGAAATAAAGGCTCTCTAGCTTTTTAATTATCATCCTGGAGAAAAGAAATAGAGAGCTTGCAGGGAAAGGAGCCAAGAGTATCTTAACAGCAGACTCTCCGGGTCAGCCAAGGAGCTGAATGGAGGCTGCACATGGGGTCTCCACCTTTACTGAGACTAATGATCAGAGGTGCAGAGCATGGTCTTGCTTTGCATACCAAGGACAAACCACTGCTTTGTGAACACATGTGTAAACTCTCTGAAGAGCAATGTGGGACACCCATCACAGCATTGGGGGTTAGCACTTACCACAGAAGTAATTTTGTCTCTGAGATACACAGATGAGTAGATAGAGATGCATGGAAGAAGATATGATGCAAATTACCTTAATAACTCATCAGAGTGCAGAGCACAAATAATCATGAGTGATCAGCTGTAGACAGATCATCCACATAAATGTCCCATCATTCAAGCCTCAGGCAACATCAGGGAAGAGGAAGCAGGAAGAGGGTAAGAGCTAGCAAAGGCAGAGGAGGGCTGTGAAATGCGTGGGTTTTTTTCATATATAAATCTACAGAAGCTGTGGTTGTCTGGACAAGACCTGCACTCCACAAGCCAGTCAAATTTCTAACATGGTACTCACTCAACTGATGCTGAAGGGAGAAAAGTCACTCTTCCTTAGAGATGTTGCTGTCACTGGTAGGCTGAGAGGGACCCAGTGGATGGCCACACACACACCTGTAAATCGGGTTGACACTAACTGGGGTTATTAATAACAAAATAGAAATAGAAAGAGGTCGTGAATCTGGGAGGGAGATGGAGTTGGGGGCACTAAGGGGAGTTGGAGGGAGGCAGTAGTAGATGAATTTGATCAATATACATTGCATAAATATACAGAACTTTAAAAGAATAAAATTGTTGTTAAAAAGAAATTGGGATAATTAATGGTCATCAGTGAGAGAGTGAATTAAGGATGCTACATGTGTGCATCCTTTAGTTTAGTTGGGGAACACTTCCCTTCAAATAACAACAGCCTTCTTCTCAAAATCATCCATTTATCTTTTTATTCTTCCACAGGAATTTCTGGACAGTTAACATTTTATAATTTAGGTATTCCAGAATGAACTCACTCAAAGGCCCAACACACATAAAAATGAAAGACCTCATTGCATTTAATGGATTACACATCACATTAAACTTTGAATATGCCTACACATTTTTTGAAAGAGTCATTAAAATATTTTTTCATTGTGGTAAGAATACAGTTAGATTATATTTTAAGTGGGGAAGGTTTGATTTTCATTTTATGTCCTGTCCCATTTGTACTTTTAATCATGAATATGATAATATATATAATGTATGTACATATACATACATATATATATGTAGAGAGAGGGGGAGAACATATTAAAACGGGATAGAATTTCTGTAGGATCAAAACACAAATACGTGAGCAAAAAGTAGTAAAACAAAATTGATGCTTTAATAAATATTTTATTTTTGTGGTCAGTTAGATTTTTACCTTGAGGATGGAAGAGGGGTTTAATATTTGAGAACGCATTAACAAAATGCATTACATCGTTAGACTTAAGGAAAAATAGTATATAATCATTTTATTGAATGCTGAATGGCATTTAGGAAAATAAGAAAAAAATTCACTAGGGAGAAAAAACTTCACATACTATTTTTAATGGATAAACAATAGGATTCAAAAATCATAGCTGAAACTGTAGATCCATTTCAATTTTTAAAAATATTCTACATTTTTAACTTTTCATAATGTCTATTTTACATAGAAAAAAATATGTTTCAAAATCTAATAAAACCCCGTAGAATTGTGGCTGGAGAAAGCAGACTTTGAGTGGTTTGAATGCGGAAAGCCCTCCATATGGCCATATGTTTAAACACCTAGTTCCCAGCTGGTGACACTCTTTAGAAATGTTTTGAAAGCCTTAGAAGGTAGAATATTGCTAGAGGAAGTCAGTCATAGAGGGTGAACTCTACTTCCTGTTCACTTTTTAGACCAATGTGATCAGCTACCTCACCTTCCTGCCACCAAGCCTTCCTCACTACATTTGACTATGTCTCATCAAACTGCAAGCCAAAATGAATGCTTCCTCTTTCCAGTTATTCCTTGTCAGGTATATGTTCACAACAACTACCAAAAGTAACTCAGCCACATATTCAGTGCAAAATGATGGGCCAGACTCAGCCCCAACTGGGTAGCTTAGATAGAAGTGAGATAATACCACAGTCAGGTTTGAGAATACATAAATCCCTTTCAAGTACAATTCTAAACCCCTTGTATATTTGCTTTCTGTCAGCATTATAAGTCAAGCCATTACTGCATGTTTGCTCCTTGATCAAAGACTGAGGGAGGCTCGGAGCTTTCAAAGCAGGCAAGGATGGGAAAGCAGGAGTACACAGAAGCTATCAGGAGGACATGAGCTTCTGAGGTGTGCTAACACTTAAACAAGACTGACTTCAGGGGGCTGCTTACGGTACAGAATTTTGAGTAGACATGGAGGATGGCTTCTGGGCTGTAGGATGAGTTTCAAAGCTGTTTTAAATATTAATCTAAGTACAGAAAGAGGAGTGGTATTGCCGAGTCAGGAGAAGATCAGCTTCCATAGCTGTGGCTGACACGCAGGAAGCTGGCTTGGGAGACGCAAGGGTTCTGTTAGGAAGGGGGTAGCCATAGCTCAGGGCTGTTGTGAAGACATGGAACCATTTGTTACCAATAGGACAGAGAATATAAAGACCCAACTTTCAGATAAATATGAATTTTCAAAGCAAGAAAATATCCAACTGGTCTGATCTTGACATGTTGGATACCACAACTGCCTAAGAGCATCTAATCTTGTGTTAGATACTAAGCAGCAAATAGAAATCATGAAACGAGGTCTAGTGATATCCCATTTGGACCATATCACTGCTTGTAACACAATTTCAAGATGGATGTCTATCTAGCCCTTTGTATGTCACTGTTGGGGTGAGGGGGTACCCTCCAGTAACGCAGGGCTCAAAGGAAAAATCCACAGAGTCAGTACACTAAGACTTTTTATCTCGGGGGGGTAAGGGGGAAAGACACAGGCTCTCATTATGATTTCCTTCTTTATTCTTCTCTTGCATTCTCTTTTTTATTTTCCTGGTGTTTTCCTTCTCTCTCTCTTTTGGGTATTTTCCTCCCAACTCTCTCATTCTTGATGTTTTCCTTCCAATTCTTTCTAACTCTATCTTTATTAATTCCCTCACAGCTTATGCACCCCAGCAAAATATTTCAGGCAATATAAAAATTACAATGTGGTTACAGTCTACTTTTCAAGTGAATGATTACAAGGAATACAAGTAAAATAACAGCATTTTCCATATCTCTTACATGATTAAACATTTTACATATTACAGCTAAAAATCAGATTACCCCAAGAACTCATGTACACTCATAACCAAGCAACTTGTTACGGATTAACAGCATGGACAAATGGAGTATTCTTTCATTGGAAGGCTGTGCTTTTTGGTTAGAAAGCAAGGACCAATCACTTTATTACTTATCTTAAAAGGTAATCTTATAAGTAATCACAAAGCTAATCTTTTATATATAAAAATAATCAGTCAGCTCTACTTTAAATCTTTAGGGTGCATACCCACGCATAATGAGGGCAGAAATGGGTTTAAGGAATAAATCATCACCTTTGGTCGTCA
This sequence comes from Mesocricetus auratus, assembly GCF_017639785.1. Classification (NCBI taxonomy): domain Eukaryota; kingdom Metazoa; phylum Chordata; class Mammalia; order Rodentia; family Cricetidae; genus Mesocricetus; species Mesocricetus auratus. The sequence goes on along the minus strand of NW_024433121.1, from coordinate 15,563 downwards.
ACCAATCCTAGCAAGAAAGGCACATCAGCTAATGATAATTGGGCTACCTTATTCTTGTTCCCTAAACTTAAAGAGTTCCTCACTCAACTATGTGCCTTTCTAAAACTTTAGATTGTTTTCTTGAGGTTTTTACCTCAAAGCTATTTAACAAAAACATCTTAGTCTTACTATAAGTTATTTTCAAAGCTCTGTTTCAGATATGGTGCACTCCAAAACCTATGGTCACATCTCCCAACATTAAGATTAGAAGAATTTAAACTAGCTGAGCTACTGGTACTCAAATGTTTTCCTTAAGCATTAACCTAACCTACACTTTATATGGCCTATCAATAGAAACTCAAGTGTTCTAGCTGTGAGACACTTCCTTGTTTTGTTTTTAATCATCAGAACACTATTTAAGCTAACATTATTATATAGTACAACTTAGGAAGAAATTATCTTCATAACAATCCACAGGTAAAAATGCCCAGCAAAATGGGATGTTTCCATGAGATAAACATTACATTACAGGCAGTGGGGATCTCCCCACACCCATTCACACCATGCCAGATCCCAGAGAAAGGTGACAGCAGCAAACGTGAAGACACAGCAGAAACAAAAGACATTCTGGGGTCTGTGGTCTTAGGGCCTTGTCTATCCAAGATTTAGCCCTCAGGGATTCACCCCCTGGTGGGCTGACACCCTGAAGTCAGTTGCCACTGCTGCTCCTCTGACATGGCCACAGGCAAGGTACCATGTAGGAGATCATACGAATGACTTAGTATTTACTTCTGTTTTCAGAGATAACTCAACACATAGCTATACTCTCAGCATTTAGGAGGCTGAAGACAGGAATGTTGTGAGTTTGAGGCTACTAGCCATTTTTTAAGTTAGTATGAACTACCAGCAAGAAGACTCTGTCTCCAAAAGGAAAATGTATTCAAAGTCTTTTCCAATGAAGCTTAGATGTTAACATCGTTAGAATCACCCAGAAAGTTTGTTCAATCAGACCCAAAGGGTCTGTGATAGATTCTGGGAATCTGTGTTACAAACAAATTTCTAGGTGATGCTCAAGTTACTAGATAAAAGATCACAGAGTAGGGTCTAGTGACTCATGAGAGATAGTCAAACACAATTGTGTGAAAACTCAGGGCCAAAAATTTATGTTTGTGGATTAAAATCAGAATGTGAATAACATTTTGAAAAGTTTCCAAGCTTTTGATGGACTTATTAGTCCATCCTCTTCCCCAAACTACAAGAGTTTACTGTACTTTTTGGAATGATCACATTGGAATGTTTCCCTTACAAGACCAGATTCTGTGGTACAGGATTCACAGCACAACACAAGTCAGGTAGGCTAATCTTTGCCTTAAGCTTTCTTGGGAAAAAATAGCAATAATTCTACTGCACACCACAGTTTGCAAATACTTTTGCAGACGTTTATCTAGAGGTCCACTGAGAAAGACATGACTAGAAAGTCAAACATATTATGATGCCTAAAACAGACCTAGATTCACTCAGAAAGGAATTACGTTATTCAGAATGTCAACAGTGCTGAGGTTGAAAGGGCGAGACAGTAACTCTAACCTATGGCAGCAGACTTTCCAAAGATTTGTGGCTGGGGAATGAAGTCTTCAGCCTAGCAAAAAGAAAAACAAAGGTCTCATTCATTTTAAGGAACACACATCAAGTTGGATGAATGGCTCATGCCAATGCCACTGGACCGAAGCCATCACTTCACAACAATATAGTTAAAGTATTTGGAATTTGTGAGGATTATAAGATGATGAAAATATCCACAATTCATCTTTAGAAGTTTCCAATCTTGTAAGCTTGTACTATTTGTAACAAGTCTGATGATGAAAATATCCACAATTCATCTTTAGAAGTTTCCAATCTTGTAAGCTTGTACTATTTGTAACAAGTCTAATTCATTATTTTTTATGCTCACATGCTCTGTATGAGTTTTGGTATTCTGCAGCTTCTCATCTTTTCCAAAGCAGCAGATACTCATTATTTGTCATTAGTTGAAGTAAATGAAGTTTTCTAATCTCCGACCTTACTCAGCTAAAACATGACAGTGGGAAAAATTGCCAAAGGAATGATCCTTCTGTTTTGGATGGAAGTTCAGATTTCTTGCATCTACAACAGAGATTGCTGAAGTAGGAGCCAAAAACAAACAAACAAACAAACAAAACCCCACGGTTTTTCAGCCATGTTTAATTTTATTTTGCAGGTTAACTATCTTTAGAAAATTGGAAAGATTCCCACAAAACAGCTTCCATGCCTGCCTACTTAACACAAGCAATAATCTGGGGTTAAAACTTTGAAACTAGACAATTGCCATCCTTCACAGACTATGAGTTGTTTCTCTCATTCCTGTAACAGAATACATGACATGAAACAAGTAGTGGAAGGAAACATTTATTTTGACTCATCAGTCAGAGGTTGTAGTCCATTATGGTGAGGAATGTGTGGCAGCAGGAGAAGCTTGACAGTATGGAGGTCATGCAATCTTTCCAAAATGTGGGTGGAGCAGGAAACAGGAAAGAATGAAGGTTGTTACTCAACTGGTTTTCTTGTTTTGGGTTTTTTTCCCCAAGATCCACTATCCATTGGATACTACCACCCACTTCCAGGATGGGCTGTCCCACTCATGAAACCTCTCTGAAAATACCCCCACAGACACACCCAGAAGCATGTCTCCTAGGTGACTTCAAATCTAGTCAGGTTAACAATGAAGATGAACCACGAGCAGCATAACCTAACTTATCATAATCACTAAAGAAACTGGACCCATCTTTGTAGACTAGGACAGCCAATGGAGGTCCAGATTACCTCCAGAGCATGGTGGTAGTTAATATCTGTTTTAGACTCACAGGCACATACATCCCAGTGCTCTTACTCATACGCACCCTATGTCTTTTGTTTGCTGTAATTGGGGACTGTGAAACCTCTGCACTGGGAACTCCACTGGCACGAACTTTACTCCCAGATACTCAATACCCCCCCCTCTCTCCATATATATATATATATATATATATATATATATATATATATATGGAGACAGGCTAACTGGTGAGCATGTTTTCACAGAGCACTCCAAAGAGTGTATCTACTTGTTGAGCACTGGAGAATGTGTCTGTGTGCTTGGGTGTCTCCTTCTCTCCAACAATCTTTACTCTATAATTTCATTATTTTTTGACAATGGAGTTAATACCAGGCATTCTGTCTAGATGGTATCTCCGCTTAATGGTCCTACAAGTATTTTCTGTATGTGGTGTTTTTAGGCTCTCGGGAGACCTGAGAACGGTCTCTACTAACCTCTGACCATCTGTCCACATTGTGTTCTGAGAGCCTCCTAATGGTGTCCTTCCTGTGGTCATGAAACCTCAAGAGAGAGCTGAGATATTTACTCAAAGTTCTCCACATTGGTAAACCAGGGATGCCCCATCCCATCTTTCCTCTCACCCTACCAACTGCACAACTGACTTACACCACTACCAGCTTGCCCACTTCCTTCACCTCTGGAGGCCTGATTCATGAATTATCACACTTGTGGTTGGTCATTCCACAGACTCCTCTGATGCTCTTTAAATAGCACCAAGTGCTATTTTTAGACAATGCCCTTTTATTATGGTAATAAGAATATCCACATCTCACACCAGGTCTTTAGCTAGAACACTTAGAATTCAACAGATAATTTTGGCTGTAGGAACAGGCGATGACACTGTACAAGAAAGACTCAAAGCACCTAAGTTACAGCAGGTGGCAGGTCTGAATATGTCAGAACACTGAAAACCTTCTTGCTTCCAGTGTATTCCGGTAAAACCCTGGAATTACAGATTGTGTAGTGACGCCTCTGCTTTTCGGTGGCAGAATACAGTAGTCCATCCAGTTACAGATTTGTCTACTCTGCCCTGAAATACAAACACAGGGGCAGGGAATATGTCTTTTGCATCCCCTCAAGACTTTGAACAGTGCACGGCACATGGAAAACATTTGATTGATTGGATGACTACATGAATAAACACTAGTTTTCAACCTGATTTATGTGGCCCATATACCCTGCCTTGCTCTGCCTCTCACATTGATTTTGCATTAAGGAACTACCTTGAGAAATGTCCAATTAGAACATTATGACAATTCTGCTAATGGTGTTCCTAGGAGGACACAGGCATGTGTCCTTATAGGACTGAACAGAAAACCAGCAGGGAATTAGGACTGTAATAAGGTAGATACCATTACCTATCACAGTAAGAAAATATTTATGCAAGAATACCAAAGAATATTCCAGAGTTTCCAGAACCTTCTCATTTAAGAAGACCAAATGAAGAGGGTCCAACAGTCTCTCAGGACTTCGCAAAAATTGCCTGGGTTCCTTGACAATGGAGAAGGGAGGCAACAGAGAGAGGTTTAAGCCAACACCACTGAACTTTAAAACATGACTATGAATGCTAAGCAGCTCATGGATAAATAAAAATAAAGCACTTGGAAAACACCGTGAGTCCAAGCAATACTGAGTAACACTTATGCCTTCCCACAGAGCTATGGAACGCCACAGGGTTATTAAAACCTAGCAAGTGAGGACTTCTTCTGGCCAACAGGATAAACAATGCTTCTATCACCTTAGAGAGTCACATGACACAGTGGGGCTTCAGAAGACAGAGAACACAGGATAGTGCGTTCGCATGGCCTCACACACACACACACACACACACACACACACACACTCACACACCAACCTTGCCTCCTTCCCCCTTCTCTCTCTCTATTTTTGGTCTCTTTCGTTCTTCCTTCCTTCCTCCCTCTACATTTTATACCCTCATTCTTATTAACATAGGAGGAAAAATTTTCAACAGTGTCATTTGACCTATGCCAAGAAAAAATCTTTAAAGTGTTCTTTCTCCTTTTCTTTTCTTTCTTTCTTTCTTTCTTTCTTTCTTTCTTTCTTTCTTTCTTTCTTTCTTTCTTTCTTTCTCTCTTTCTTTCTTTTTTTGTTTTTACAAGACAGGGTTTCTCTGTATTGTTTTGGAGGCTGTCCTGAACTCACTCTGTAGACCAGGCTGACCTTGAACTCACAGAGATCCACCTGCCTCTGCCCCCCAAGTGCTGTGATTAAAGGTGTGTGCCACCAACGTCTGGCTCTCCTTTTCCTTATATTTATCATTACTATTGTTGTGTGTATGATGTGTACTTGTGTGCGCATGCAGCCTGCCTCAGCACATGTGTGGAGGTTAGAGGATGACTGTTAGATTGGGTCTCTCCATCCACCTCTAAATGGGTTCTCAAGAGCAAACTCAGGTCTTCAGGCTTGCTGAGCACTGAGGTGGCTTAGCAGCACTCGTTCTCATTGTAAGTAGGGGAGCATCTTTAAAAAGATGCATTTTACTCTTACTCTATGACTGTGTGTTGGGGGGAGTGTGTGAGCACATGTGTGCTGGTGTTCGTAGATGTCTTCTGAAGCTGGAACCACAGGTCATTATGAACCCCCATGTGGGTCATGGAAACTGAACTCATGTCTTCTACCAGAGCAGTCCGTGTTTTTAACTGCTGAGGCATCTCTCCAGCCCCACAGAATGCCCTTTAAAGCAAAGTTCCATAACTGGAGACCAAATTGCTTCCAAGAATGCTAGTCTAAGGACCTGGAGGAGACTGACTTTGTGAGTGGCACAATAAGTAGTCATATGACATCAACTCACTTTGTAATGTGACTTGCTAGACGCTCCCATGAGGAAGGGGGGTCTATTTCCTTATTATATTAATTCAGACATCCCCACCACTGTCAGAAAACAAGCCTGGGTTAGGTCTATGAACATGAGAAATTATGTGAAGGAGACCCACAGTGTCGTAGTTGAACTCCTGATCCGTGGAAAGTGAATGTCCAGCCAACTTCTGAAATGAGCAATGGATCCCAGACAGTATTGATGATATGCCTGACAAAATACACAGGTTATCCCAAGACACATGAGTTACATCAACTGAGATGACCAATACACAGGCTATCCTAAGACTTGTGAGCTACATCAACTGAGGTGAGAGGAGCCCAGAAGCTGAACCACAGAGTTCTCAGCAACAATAAATTCTTCTTGTGAAGTCCCCAATTTTATGGTAGTTTCTTATGCAATAATAATTAACTGATATGGACTTTCTTTCTCTCTTCAGCACTGATAACTTCCATGGACTGCATAGATCCCATAGCCCTGGGCATCCACTCTGTAACTACTGTACATTGGCTATCACTTTTGATTGAGCATCATCTATATATCAATATCAATTTTCACAATAACTTCTTATAAGCCATGTTGAGCCCCAAACCATTAAAGAGACTGTGTAGTCATGAACAAAACCATGGTGTATCACACAGCATTTGTGAATCATCGCCTCATCAAAGTTCTGTAATGAAACTTCCCTTCTCCTCATAGTTGCCAACCTACTTAAAGACTTGATCAGATAAATTAGTTAAGAGAAAGAAATAACTCCATTCAAATAGAAGAAAGGAAGTAAAACCATTCCTGTTTAAAGATTTTGTGACTCAAAACAAAACAAAAAATATTCCCCCAGCCAAATAATTGAAAATATCCTTCCCCTTTAGACTCAGGGAACATGAGGAAGAAGAGGCAGAAAATTTGCAAGAGCCAAAGCAGATGGAGGACACCAAGGAAAGGGGTCTTCTAAATAAAGTAGGACCAGCCAATGCACATATAAACTCACAGAGATTGTGGATGGAGCTTGCACCAGTCTATGTCAGATGGGGCCCCAGCACTGAGAGGAGAAGTAGACACAAGTCCTAATTCATAACCCGAAACTCTCCATGATTTATAACTGATCACAAATGAAAAATTGGTTTTCTGCAACAGAGTCTCACTGGATGTAAAAAACCCCTCTTAAGTCCAGGCCCTGTATTTAGCCAGTAGATGACAAACACAAAATGAATTCAATGGCACTTTTGGATGTTCTTTGTATCATAATGTTTTGTATCATAATGCTATTGTTTTGATTTGTTTTAATCTTACAAGTCCGTTTTTTATATATTATGGTTTCCAGTTTTGTATTTCTATGGGATTTCTGTGTGTGCAAACTTGTGGTTCTGAATCTATATATGTTGTTTTCTGCTTTTTCCTTGGCTCTTTTTCTCCTGTTTGTTTCTATCTTATTTTGTTATTTTTTTAGATGCCTGTTTATATTCTAATGAGAAAGAGAAAGAAAGGATGTGGATTTGTGTGGGTGGGAAAGAGGGGGAGAATCTGGGAGGAGTTGGGGGAGGGAAAACAGCAATTAGAATATTTTTGCATGAAAAAATCTATTTTCAAGGTAAAAAAGGATTTTTAAAACACTGGTGAAAGATACTCAAGACACACATAAAAACATGAAAGACTCCCCAATTCTTGAATTAGAATTGGTATTATCAAGATCTCTGTACCATTCAAAATGATCTGCAGATTCAAAGTAATCCCATTACACCAGGGGAAAATACCCATCAGATCATATGAATAGAGAAGACCTACTTGATCTTGATTGAAGAGAACAAGGTTGGGTCTTGAGAGATGGCACAGGTAGAAAAGGGAGGGAAGAAAGAAGTAGGCTTGCTGCACACGCATAGAATCTGAGTTTGAATCAGATAACCCAGGTAACAAACCCTGGCACATCCACGTGCATGCCCATAACGCCAGTGCTGTGGGCACCTGGAACAGGAAGATGACAGAGACATGCTTGCTGCCCGACTAATTTCAATTTCAATGAGAGATTCTGCTTCAGGGAATAATAGAATAGATGGAGAGTGACAGAGCAGGGAATGTGATGTTTCCCTCTGGCCTGTCAGGTACACGCACCTGCAAACATGAGTTTCCATGTACACATACCACACACACACACACACACACACACACACACACACACACACACACACACCAAAAGTAAAAAGAAAAGAAAAAAACTGGAGATAAGACAATGCATCATTTCATGATTTACTTCAGAACAGGAAAAACAAGATATTGACATAAGAACAAATATGTAGTAAAAAAACCCAGAAGAAATGCAATGAATAAATCCATATATTTTTAGCCAACTGATGCTCAGAAAATGACATATATTTGAAAGGGAATCTTCAAAAAATGGTATGGACAAAATTAGATGTCCCAAGATATTAACATTTAGATACAAGTGGCATATAGAACTACAAACAGACAGGATACAAGCAGAATCCATAACATATTACAAGAAAAATGCCAGCAATATAAGACAAAGATAATGTTGAAAGCTGTGAAATAGAAATAAGAATTAATTCATAGAGGCAAATCCACTAGAATACCAGCAAATTTCTCACCAGAAACTCTAAAGGGCAAGAGATACGGTATTACAACCATGAACGAAAATACCTGACATCCTTTATAGCAGTACTCAGAGAACTATCCCTCAAAAGACAAGGAAAAATAAAGACCTTCCAAAAACCACCATCAACTGAAAAATCCTACACACGAAAAGGAAAATAAACACAAACACCAGAAACAATCAAGAAAATAAATTTCACTAGAACAACGACAAGCAAATAAGAATCAGAAAATAGATATTAAAAAAACAATCAGGTTACAGAAATTCTTTCCTATTTTTACATTATTACTGTAGTTCTAAATGGTCTTAATTTTCCAATTAAATATGACAGGGTTCCTGGCTTCATTAAAAGATGAGAGTCAACTATTTGCTGCTCACAAGAAACCCACTGTACTGGCAACAACCTTTCCAGGCAGTGAGAGGATAGAAAATGCTATGCCAAGTAAATGTTGTCTACAGGTAAGCATCAGTGCCTATACTTTCACATCCAGAAAAACTGACATCAACTGCACTATCGGAACACAGTCCAGGAATGGAAATGTATAAGGAGAATTCCAAGAGCTTGTGAGAACACTCAAGGAAGAAAAGATGAGTCCTGTGAATTAAGTTTCTTCCAAAACACAGAATTGTTGTTGGAATGTGCTCATGCCTCCCTGGTGTAGCAGATTAGAGTGAATTTATTTCAGAATATTCACTACAAAAGGCTATTGGTATTTTTCATGTACCTCTATGAAAAACCTGGTTTTTTCATGTGTGGCTTGTCCATGTGGTTGTATGCAATTGAATTCATGGGAACTTTACTCAGGTGACCTTTCATTTTATTATTATTTTTTCTCTTCTCCTTCCAGCTCCCCTGCTCCCTGCTCTGTTCCCAACCCCCAATCCACCCCTCCTCTATTTCTGTTTAGGAAAGGGCAGGTCTCCCATGAGTATCAACAAAACATGAGTTACTTTGTTTCGTCAAAACTAAGTACCTCCCCATGTATTAAGACTGGGCAAGCTGACCCAGGACGAGGAATAAGATCCCCAAAACCAGTAAAACAGTCAGAGATAACTACTATTCTCACAGGTAGGATTCTTATAAGAGAACTAAGCTAAACAACTGTAACATACATACAGTGTTTCTGGTTGTCAGTTCAGTCTCTGTGAGCTCCTATGAGCCCAGGTTAGCTGATTCTGTGAGTTTTATTATGGTGTCATTGATTCCTCTGGCTCCTACAATCCTTTCTGCCCCTCTTCTGCAGGATTCTCCGAGATCCACCTAATGTTTGACTGTGAGTCTGCATCTGTTTCCATCTTTTTCTGGATACAGCCTCTCTGATGACAATGGGGCTATGCCTCAGTCTATATGTACAGCAGGATATTATTTCCATCTTTTTCTGGATACAGCCTCTCTGATGACAATGGGGCTATGCCTCAGTCTATATGTACAGCAGGATATTATTTCCATCTTTTTCTTGGTATAGCCTCTCTGATGACAATGGGGCTATGCATCAGTCTATATGTATAGCAGGATATTATTTCCATATTTTTCTGGGTACAGCCTCTCTGATGACAATGGGGATATGCATTAGTCTATATGTATAGCAGGATATTATTGGACATAATTACACTGACAGTTTCCCCTCTGGTCTTGTTTGATTCTTTCCTAGGTTTCTGGGTCATCAAGTCTGTGGACCCTATGATCCAGGCAGTGGCCAACACCCCTTCATAACAAAAGCTATGGAGAGATCATGGATACACAGGACATAACTAAAAATGATAAAAACAGTATACAGCAAGCCAATTGCCAACATGAAATTAAATGGAGAGAAACTCAAAGCAATTCCACTAAAATAAGACAAGGTTGTCCATTCTCTCTTTATGTATTGAATATAGTACTTGAGGTATTAGCTGTGGGAACACCAGACCTTGAGCAGAGACCCACTTCCCCTTCTGCCTGGGAGTAGGCAGCTGCCGCCAATGAGATTAAAAAGTCAGAAACTAGGCATTCTGAGTTTCCCCCTCCTAAGCCTGATACCAGGGTCAGGAAGTAGGGGAATCCAAGAGATTGCCAGCAGCATATGCCTTTAATCCCAGCGGCATACGCCTTTAATCCCAACACGCCTTTATGAGGGAACATCCTGGGTGGAAAGTTAAATTGAAAATGGGTGAATAGCCGGGCGTTGGCGGCACACGCCTTTAATCCCACCACTTGGGGAGGCAGAGGCAGGCAGATCTCTGTGAGTTCGAGGCCAGGCTAGATTGACAGCCTCAAACAATACAAAGAAACCCTGACTCAAAAAAAATGGTAACAAAAAAGAGGTACTGGTATTAAGTAAAGGAAAAGAAAAAGACAAAGGTATATGGGATGAAAAATTTTGTTTGCATTTAAATTCTATTTTGTGAGTCATCTCTAAAAACTTTTGGCCAAAAGCCTGGCCTCCCCACCTTGCATCTAGAGTTACAAGGAGTAGGTACGGCTGTACCCCATGACTGTAGCTCAAATAGAGGAATGATAAAGAACATACAAGACTTTTTAACCCTTTTAGTTCAAGGATTGGCTGGAGTTGTTCTTTTACATAGATTTCAATTAAGGAAGCTTCATTGCAACAGACTAATCACGACCTAGGGAAAAAGTTTGACTGAAAGATACATGTATGTTCTGAATGTATGGTGTGGCCACATCGGTACGTATGAAATGTGATTGTGAATGCATGAGTGTAAACTGCTTATATGATTAAAAGGATACTTAAATCCCTTCAAAAATAGTTAAGAAGCTACCTAGATTGCTTTAAATACAGCCAAAAGAAACATCCAGCCAGTCTGTTAATGTTTTAACAGAAAATTTTAAGATACAAATGAGGCCTTGTCAGCTAGTGAGAGCTCTACAGGTTAGATTGGGAAAGACTGCTCACAGACTTCAAATAATTTTCAAAAGTTATTTGGACACAGTATAGTTTACAATCTTTGAGTGATTTTCAGAAGTTTTTGAGAAATATTTAATGGATATGTCCTTTTTAATTGGCATCTACAAATAATCTAAGTAGTAATCCCAATTTACCTAGATAGTAAACCAAGCAGGGTAGACAAATCCTTCTACTGTTATAGTCCAGCTTCAACAGTTCAAAAAAAATTATTTTAGAAAATAAAAAAGGGGGAATAGTGTCCCCAGTCCCCACATGACTCATCAAATAATACACTCCTCATTTAAAAATTTTATAATGTGAATGCCAGTGAGCTTCAGACAGATTCTGGCATGATGGAACTTGAGCAACCATTGCTCAGGTCAAATGGAGACATCCATGCACTAGACAGTGGAGAAGACCCTAATTTGGGGTCGAGGGCATGTTTGTGTTTTCTTGTAGGAAAAGAATAAAGCTTAGCAGCTGTCAGACCATTTAGTGAGATGCATGAAGCAGAGAAAAACTGGACCTGAGACCATGGGAGCCTACCTAAGCCAGTTTGAGTGAGATCTCCTAAATCAGTGTTCTTGACCCTTGATGTCATCGAATCTACAGCCCAAGAAAGAAAGAAAACAGTCGGTTCGAGATTTCCAGTTTCTCAACAGACCTACAGCATCAACCTTCCGGACCCATGAGTTTTTGTCATGAAGCCAACAGAGAAAAAAAGGACCCATTTAAAGCATTTGGACATTGGTATGGACTGTGATTGAGTGGCAAAAGCCTCTTTTCAAGATTTGAACAGGACATGGTCACTTGAAATATCAGACTTGGTAGTTCCTGTTTCTGGAATCGCACCTAGGCCAGTGTATTTTTCTGGAGAAATGCAACTTGTCCTAATGCGACAAAAAGGAGACTTTGACTCAAGTCGCATAATCAGCTGACATTAAATCAATAAACTGCATCACCACAGGAACAAATTGGTGCTCTGTGGATAGTGCAACAAGCCTATTGTTCATATTTTTCATAATGCTACATGTGTAACATCAATGATTGTACCTAATGTATCTGTGCAAGTGCACTTTCTAAATGCTTTCCTGAGCAGATCTTGGAACGATTGTAAACTTTATCAAATTGTAAATGTAAATCACATGTGGGTTACCCTTGTAACAGAATGTAAATCATGTGCATGTTACCCTTGTAACAGAATGTAAATCACGTGCATTTTACCCTTGTAACAGATGAAGCCTGGTAGAATGTTATGGCCCAGATCTGGTGATGGGTATGGTGATGGAGAGGCGCTCTGTCAATGGGGGTCCTGGAAATGGTGGCAGTGGCTGTAGGCATTCTGGCTTTATGCCGAGCTCAAACGTGCCTTGTTCCAGAAGCAAGAGATCTGTAACCAAGTATTGCTTAGCTTAGCCCATGGCAATCCCGATATCCATAAATGTTGGTTACAGATGATTTAAAGTTGGGGTGTCTCCGACGACGGACAACCTGTGGGGAAGACCCCTCCCACATAAGACAGGGGTTCAAGGTCCCCCAAAGGCGGGAAAGGGACGGTGACCCTACTTGACCTAAGCCAGGAGTGCCTCATTTGAAAATAAAAAGGGGTGAATTGTGGGAACACCAGACCTTGAGCAGAGACCCACTTCCCCTTCTGCCTGGGAGTAGGCAGCTGTAAGACAATGTTTACTAAAAACATGTTTACTAAAAAGGATTCAATGCCCAGGGCAATAAGTTACTGGAAAAGGCCTTCCCACGGAAACCGCCCTGACCTCGACCTTGTCTGGGATAACAGGGACATACTTAAACATAATAAAAGCTATATACAGTAAACCAACAGCCAACATCAAACTAAATGGACAGAAACTCAACGCAATTCCTCTAAAATCAGGAACAAAACAAGGCTGTCCACTTTCTCCATACCTTTTCAACATGGTACTTGAAGTTCTAGCTATTGCCATACGACAACAAAGGGGGATCAAGGGGATACAAATTGGGAAGGAAGAGGTCAAACTTTCACTGTTTGCAGATGACATGATAGTTTACATCAATGACCCAAAGAACTCTACCAGGGAACTCTTACAGCTGATTAACACCTTCAGCAAAGTGGCAGGCTACAAGATCAACTCAAGAAAATCAGTAGCCCTACTATATACAGATGATAAAAAGGCTGAAAGAGAAATCAGAGAAACATCACCCTTTACAATTGCCACAAACAACATAAAATACCTTGGGGTAACGCTAACCAAACAAGTGAAAGACCTGTATCGTAAGAAATTTGAATCTTTAAAGAAAGAAATTAAAGAAGCCCTCAGAAAATGGAAAGATCTCCCATGCTCTTGGATAGGTAGGATCAATGTAGTAAAAATGGCAATCCTGCCAAAAGCAATCTACAGATTCAATGCAATACCCATTAAAATCCCAGCACAATTCTTCACAGACCTTGAAAGAACAATAATCAATTTTGTATGGAAAAACAAAAGACCCAGGATAGCCAAAACAACCCTGTTCAACAAGGCAATGTCCAGAGGCATCACCATCCCTGACCTCAAGCTCTATTATAGAGCTATAGTCCTGAAAACAGCTTGGTATTGGCACAAAAATAGACAGGTAGACCAATGGAATCGAATTGAAAATCCGGGTATTAACCCACACACGTACGAACATCTGACCTTTGATAAAGAAGCTAAAAATATACAATGGAATAAAGAAAGCATCTTCAACAAATGGTGCTGGCATAATTGGAGACTGGCATGTAGAAGAATGCGGATCGATCCATGTTTATCGCCATGCACAAAACTTAAGTCCAAATGGATCAAAGACCTCAACATAAATCCAGCCACACTGAACCTCTTAGAGGAGAAAGTGGGTGGTACCCTTGAACGAATTGGTACAGGAGATAGCTTCCTGAACATAACACCAGTAGCACAGACAGTGAGATCAACAATTAATAAATGGGACCTACTGAAACTGAGAAGCTTCTGTAAGGCAAAGGACACAGTGAGCAAGACAAAAAGGCAGCCCACAGAATGGGAAAAAATATTCACTAATCCCACATCTGACAGAGGGTTGATCTCCAAAATTTACAAAGAACTCAAGAAGCAAGTCTCCAAAACAGCAAAGGACCAAATTAAAAAGTGGGCTGCAGAACTAAATACAGAGTTTTCAATAGAGGAGTCTAAAATGGCTGAGAGGCACTTGAGAAAGTGCTCAACATCCTTAGCCATCCGGGAAATGCAAATCAAAACAACTCTGAGATACCATCTCACTCCTGTCACAATGGCTAAAATCAAAAACACCAATGACAATTTATGCTGGAGAGGATGTGGTGAAAGGGGGACACTCCTCCATTGCTGGTGGGAGTGCCAACTGGTTCAGCCACTTTGGAAAGCAGTATGGAGATTCCTCAGAAAAATGGGAATAAACCTACCACAAGACCCAGCAACTCCACTCTTAGGCATATATCCAAAAGATGCCCATTCATACAACAAAGATGTCTGTTCCACTATGTTCATAGCAGCTTTATTTGTAATATCCAGAACTTGGAAGCAACCTAGATATCCCTCACCCAAAGAGTGGATAGAGAAAATGTGATACATCTACACAATGGAGTACTATTCAGCAGAAAAAAATAATGGAATCCTGAGAGTCGCAGGCAAATGGATGACACTAGAAAAACCATCCTGAGTGAGGTAACCCAGTCACAAAAAGAGAAACATGGCATGTACTCTCTCATATATGGATTTTAGACATAGATCTGGGGAGTGCCAGGCTACAATCCTATGGCCAGAGAATCTGGGAAACAGAAACTTTATTTAGTGGCTGATCGAAGAAGAGGCAGACTCCCTTGGTTAAGTACTGAGTTGAACTCAAGAAAGCCAGTAACAGAGAGGGAGGACTGATGATCAAAGGGATTAAGACTGGGCTGGTTTAACCTCCAGAAACAGCTGACCAGACAAAGTTTAACTCTTGAATCCCAGGCATCAGCCTGGGAATCCAGCAGGGGACTCTTCAAGACCCCCTGAATCTGGGTGTCAGTGAAGAGGCCTAGGGAATCTATTGAGCCTTGGGCAGCAGATCAGTACCCATCCCGAGTATACACACGGACTTTGGACTCCCATCCAACAATGTGAGGTGCACTCTCACCCTGAACTCTTGGGGAAGGGTCTAAGCCCTGCCCTATATGAAATGACAGACTATGCACACCCCCATGGAGGGCCTCACCCTCCCTGGGGAAATGAGGGGATAATGGGGGGGTTGGGGGGAGGGCACGGGAGGAGGGGAGGGAATGGGAGAGGGACCTGGAACTGACTTGTGAAGCAACCTCGTTTCTTATCTAAATTTAAACTGGAAAATAAAATTAAA
>NW_024433120.1:0-2101 GCF_017639785.1 Mesocricetus auratus | reverse complement strand
TGTTTTTATCATTTTTTATTTTAATTTTAAATAGCTTGTTTTACATGCCAATCCCAGTTCCCTCTCCCTCCCATCCTCCCGCACTCCCTTCCCCCTCCCTCCCCCTATTGCCAAATCCTTCCACATAGGGGATATCTAGAGTCTGTCATTTTACTCTAGTTAGGGTCCTGGCACTCCCCTAAGAGTCCAGGCTGAGAGAGCATCTCTCTTTGTGCTATAGGCACATGAAGACAGTTTGTATACCAGGGATAGACACTGATCCATAGCTCAGGGCCCCATAGGTTGCCCAGGCCTTCTCACTGACACTCACATTTGGGGGGTCCAGATCAGTCCCATGCTGGCCTCCCCACTGTCGGTCTGTGGTCCAAGAGCACTCCCCTGTTCAGATCAGCTGTCTTTGCTGGTTTTGCCAGCCCATTCTTTGCCAATTTGCTCATCGCTCCTCTCTCTCTGTCACTGGGTTCCTTGGATTCAGTTCAGTGATTAATTGTGTGTTTGCCTCTGCTTCCATCAGTCACAGGAAGAAGGCTCCCAGATGATTATGGACATCAAGTTCATTATCAGGAATGGGCATTCGAGGTGGTCCATCCACTATTGCTTAGCTGGCCAATTGGTGTTATACCTTTAGATCACTGGAGGTCACTCTGGTGCCTGATCTGTCTTCGATCCTATGATTCCCTCTTCCCCCTATTCTACCCCCACCCCCTCAACTTTCTGTTCCCCCATGACCAACTCCCTTCCTCTTTACCCCCTCTATTCTTCCCAGGTCCCACTCCCCCCAACCCCTCGCCGTGTTCCCCATCCATTCAGAGTATCTTGTCTCCATCCTCTTCTCTTGGGTACTATGCATATATGCATATCTTTTAGGTTCTTTACTGTTTCCCAGACTCTCTATCTGTGGAAGTGCAGACTGGCACTATCCTGATCCATATCTAAAATCCATATATGAGTGAGTACATACCATGTTTGTCTTTTTGCGACTGGGTTACCTCACTCAGGATGGTTTCTTCCAGTGCTATCCATTTCCCTGCAAATTTCAAGATTCCATTGTTTTTTTCTGCTGAGTAATGCTCCATTGTGTAAATGTACCACATTTTCTCTATCCACTCTTCAGTTGAGGGGCATCTAGGTTGCTTCCAGGTTCTGGCTATTACAAACAATGCTGCTATGAGCATAGTGGAGCAGATGCCCTTGTTGTATGAACCTGCCTCATTTGGATAAATGCCTAAGAGTGGAATTGCTGGGTCTAGTGGTAGATTAATTCCCATTTTCCTGAGGAATCTCCATACTGATTTCCAAACAGGCTGTATGAGTCGGCATTCCCACCAGCAGTGGAGGAGTGTTCCTCTCTCTCCACATCCTCTCCAGCATAAATTGTCTTCGGTGTTTTTGATTCTAGCCATTCTGATAGGAGTAAGATGGTATGTCAGAGTTGTTTTGATTTGCATTTCCCTGATGGCTAAGGATGTTGAGCACTTTCTTAAGTGTCTCTTGGCCATTTTAGCCTCCTCTACTGAGAATTCTCTATTTAGCTCTGTACCCCATCTTTCTAGTGGATCCTTTGGTGTTTTGGAGACTTGTTTCCTGAGTTCTTTATAAATTTTGGAGATTAGCCCTCTGTCAGATGTAGGGTTAGTGAATATCTTTTCCCATTCTGTGGCCTGCCTTTTTGTCTTTTTGACTGTGTCCTTTGCCTTACAGAAGCTTTTTAGTTTCAGAAGGTCCCATTTGTTAATTGTCGATCTCAGTGCCTGTGCCACTGGTGTTATGTTTAGGAAGTGGTGTCCTGTACCAACTCGTTGAAGAGTATCTCCCACTTTCTCTTCTAAAAGTTTCAGTGTGGCTGGATATATGTTGAGATCTTTGATCCATTTGGACTTACGTTTTGTACAAGGCGATAAACATGGATCTATCTGCAGTCTTCTGCATACCAGTACCCAGTTATGCCAGCACCATTTGTTGAAGATGCTTTCTTTTTTCCACTGTACAGTTTTAGCTTCTTTGTCAAAAATCAGGTGTTCATAGGTGTGTGGGTTAAAATTAGGGCTTTCGATTCGGTTCCATTGGTCTACATGTCTATTTTTGTGCTAATACCAAGTGA
>NW_024433119.1:0-2590 GCF_017639785.1 Mesocricetus auratus | reverse complement strand
CATATACCTTATTGAAAACTAAGGATACAACGATGTGTGAGATTCTACACATGTACCTCATTGAAAACTAATGATACAGAGATGTGTGAGATTCTACATGTGTAACTTACTGAAAACTATCGACACATCTCTGTGTGAGAATCCACAGGTGTAACTTTTTGAAAACTAAGGATAAAACACTGTGTAAGTATCTACACTTGTAACTTATTGAAAATTAATGATACAACACTGTGTGAGAATCTACACTTGTATACTTATTCGAAAGTATCAACACAACACTATGTGAGAAACTACATTCGTGATTTCTTGAAAACTATCAATACAACACTATGTGAGGATCTACACTTGGACCTTATGAAAACTAACGATACAACAGTTTTTGTGAATTTGTAAGCATAACTTCTTGTAAACTAACGATACCACACTGTGTGAGAAACAACACATCTACCTTCTTGAAATCTAATGATACAACACTGTGTGAGTAACTATATGGGTAACTTCTTGAAAACTAACGGTACAATACTGTGTGAGAATCTACAGGTGTACCTTATTGAAAACTAAAAAAATAACACTGTATGATAATCTACACGTGTAATGTATTGAAAACAAACGACATAATGCTGTGTGAGATTCTACACGTGTACCTAATTGAAAACTAACAATACAACGATGTGTGAGATTCTACACTTGTACCCTATTGATAACCAACCATACAATACTGTGTGAGAATCTGTAAGCGTAACTACTTCAAAAATAGCGATGCAACACTGTGTGAGAAACTGCATGTGTAACTCCTTGAGAACTAATTATACAATGCTGTGTGAGATTCTACACGTATACCTTACTGATAACTAACGATACAGAGATCTGTGAGATTGTACAGGTGTAACTTTTTGAAAACTAACGACACAATACTGTGTGAGAATCTACAGGAGTAACTTATTGAAAACTAAAGATACAACACTATGTAGGTATCTACACTTGTATCTTACTGGAAACTATGGACACAACACTCTGTGAGTAATTACATGCGTTGTTTCTTGAAAACTATCGATACAACACTGTGTGAGAATCTACACTTGGAACTTATTGAAAACTAACGATACAATACTTTTTGAGTATCTCTAAGCATAACTTCTTGAAAACTAACAATAACACGTGAGTGAGATTCTATATACCTAAATTCTTGAAAACTAATGATAACCGACACAGTGTGAGAATTTCCACTTCTTGAAAACTATCAAAACAAATCAATTTGGGAATCTTTACGTGTAATTTATTCGTTACTTTTCATTAAGATACTAGTTTAAATTCTCTCACACTGTTGTATTGTTAGTTTTCAAGTAGTTTCTATTGTAGTTTCTACCAGAGAGTTATTTCATTACTTTTCAAGAAATTATGTGTGTAGCTTTGAACTCTGTGTTGTATCGTTAGTTTTCAAGAAGATATGAATATAGATTCTCACACCGTGTTAATCGTTAGTTTTCAAGGAGTAAGCACAGAGTTTCTCACACGGTGTTGTGTCATTTGCATTCAAGATGTTCCACTTGGAGGGAGTCCAGGGAAGCAGCTATTCTGGTGGCAGCATCAGGTCCACAGGCCAGCTATTCACTGACCCCACATCTGACAGAGAGCTAATCTCCAAAATTTACAAAGAACTCAAGAAGCAATTCTCCAAAACACCAAAGGATCCAATCAAAAGGTGGGGTAAAGAACTAAACAGAGAACTGTCATTAGATGAGGCTAAAATGGCAAAGAGACACTTAAGAAAGTGCTCAACATCCTTAGCCATCATGGAAATGCAAATCAAAACAACTATGAGATACCACCTTACTCCTGTCAAAATGACTAAAATAAAAAACACGGAAGACAATTCATGCTGGAGAGGATGTGGAGAGACGGGAACACTCTTCCACTGCTGGTGGGAGTGCCAACTCGTATAGACACTTTGGAAAGCAGTATGAAGATTCCTCAGGAAATGCAAATCAATCTACCACAAGACCCAGCAATTCCACTCTTAGGCATATATCCAAAGGAGGCAAATTCATAAATAAGGGCATCTGCTCCACTATGTCCATAGCAGCATTATTTGTAATAGCCAGAACCTCGAAGCAACCTAGATGCCCCTCACCTGAACAGTGGATAGAGAAAATGTGGTACCTTTACAGAATGGAGTATTACTCAGCAGAAAAAAACAATTGAATCTTGAAATTCTAAGGTAAATAAATAGCACTGGAAGAAACCATCCTGAGTGAGGTAACCCAGTCACAAAAAGGCAAACATGGTATGTACTCACTCACATAAGGATTTTAAACATGTATCAAGAGTGCCATTCGGCACTTCCAATGACAGAGAGTCTGGGAAACAGGAAAGAACCTAAAAGATATACATGGTATCCAAGAGAAGAGAAATGGGGATAGATCCTCTGAACAGATGGGGAACATGCCGAGGGGTGTGGGGGAGGGGAACCTGGGAAATAGAGAGGGGGAGAAGTGGAAGAGAGAGTAGAACGGGGGGGAACAGGAAGGTCGACTGCAGGGGTAGGATAGGGGGAAGAGGGAATCATAGTTTAGAAGACAGGTCAGTCACC